>NW_028189635.1:0-16605 GCF_048542155.1 Nylanderia fulva
CAAAAAAAGGCATTTAATCTGCAAACTTTTCCCGACGATCTTCTCGCACGTCGCGATAGCGTTTAGAAACTTTCAGGATTCGTTCGTGCGACCGTACTTTCGTACCGCAAATCGCTGCATTTCCCCGAGCGAAATCATTCTTCCTATGCGGTCATAGATTTTTCACAATGTAATAATGTAATCGTGTTGATTCTATTTCGATGTCAATAGCAATGTCGTAATACCAGCTGGTTTGATACACTTTGTCTCAAGCAGATCAGGTCAAGTCTATAGCGCGGTCAATGGTCCTTAACACGGTTGTCGTTGATGATGAAGCGATTACGACGTCTCTCGTCTTATATAAAATCTTATGTGACACAAAAAGGTATAGTCGAAACGCGTAAAACATAGTTTTCAATATATATGTATTTACAGTAATTTTTCAAGCTATTTTCTCATTAGATAAAAACAGCATAAAATATTATAAAACAATTTTTTTCAATAAATTAATGAATCGAAATTCCTTTTTTATTAATGAAAAGATGACTGACGTCTCTTGTCACTTTTGTAATATGTGTGTTGTGCGCGTTATATAAAATTTGAATTGTGTCGGATGAAAATCTACAGTATTTCCTTGATGATACAGAGAGAAATGGCGATCTTGATATTTAAATCATTTAATATACATCTTTCGGATGTGCATGAAGAGACATACATATATGTTCGTGTCTCTCCGAGAATGTGAGATTCTACTTCTACTACAGTGATGCATGTATGTGGAAATGTAACTCTCGCATAAAAAGAATCCAGGAATCTCGTTTTCACAACATGATCTCGATTCACTTTTTGCGACGCATCATCGCACGAGAGCTCTCATTATTTTCCACGTTCCAAATGCGATGACACAAATGCATTTCATCGTGGCATCTCTCTCTAAAAAAATAATTCCTCTTTATGTAAAAAAAGAAAAAAGTAATAAAAGACTCTAACGTAACACACGGTATTTCTATCCACTCGAAATCGAGTAATCATTCAATGTTTGATGTACCTGTCGTCCGCGAGACTGTATAATTTGACAGGAATCGCGATTCTAACGAGATTGGAAAATGAAAAAAAAATTGCGAAAAACTCCTCTCGCGCGTGTAAACCGAGTTCATGATGGACACTGTAGGATCACGACATCTGATAATTAGGAGCGGCACGGAAAATGCCGGATGTTAGCGCAAAACTCGCTTAGTAAATACGACATTAGTCGGAGTTAAATTTCATCGTTTGTCATAATAATTGTCACCGTTGATAACATCGGTTTAATAACGGGGCTTGAAGATGAATTTTTCCCCCGGCTCGATGTATAATAGCATAATTACCTTATTTAAATTTCCCATCGGCTTTGCACAATTTTGTACATTTATAATAATCTTAATTAATTTGTTTTTTTTATATAACATTTATATATTTTTTCTTTTCAACTTTAGTTTAAAACGGAGAGAATTTTCTCTTAAAATTTACCCTGAAAATCATAGTAATATGGTGTTGGAAGAATTTTCTAAGAGTTTCGATTACCATGATTTTCTCTGCGTACATTAAGAATTATAATAAATGAGATTAAAAGTATTTTTATGTATCAGTATGAAACAAAAGTGGATAAATAATTGTCAAAGATGACAATTGTCAATTGTAATTTAGAGAGGATGTTTCCTTTGCAAATGATGGAAATTTTGTTATTTTGCGAAAACGGAAACACCAAGAACACGTTGATAAGTCGGAATTTTTAGCCCGTAATATTCAACTCTCTTTCCCCCATTATATCTCAAAATTATTCTGAATCCCTAAGGGTTAATACATATAGCGCGTTCTGTACATCCATTGTTATTTTACAAAAGGGTTTTGTCGTCGGGCTGTGCATGCTCGTACAATGTTGAGGAAGATGTCCGTGATGGGTTACCCAACCTGCTATCGGACGACCGTCTCTATTTAAATCATGAACACGCTGGGATCCCACCGATGTTTGGGCAGAGCCATATCATTAGAGAAGCGGAAAGTATATCGGGTGGATATATATAAACTTCGTCGAAGAGAGAGAGAGAGAGAAAACAAAGAATTGTCACGCACATACGTGCCTTTTGATTTTTTTTGTGATTTGATTTCTACTTTGATCTCTAACGCGCCATTTCTCCCAACCACCCTTTTGCACGCTATAATTTTTTCCTAAATAATCCCCTCGGTTTTATTTTGCGGCTCTAATCTATTTCAAATTGATCTTAAAACATCAGCTCGCTAGCTTTAAAAGTGCGGGATGATATCAATCATTCTATCGATTTTGCTTTATTTTTCTGAAAATAAGAGTGGTTGTAAAACATAAAAATTGTTATGGATAAAAATCACGAAAGGGGTTATAACTCTTTATATTGAATGCAAATATGTTCGCAGTTTTTTTATATGACCGTATTGTATTGTTTTTTAGAAAAATTCGTTTTCCAGATTTTTTTGCGCGTGCACGGGGCTGGCTATTAGACCTAAATTTCAAATCCATGGTGAATTAAACGAGTTTTCAGTTTTAGAGTGGGTAAACTTTAGATAGAAGACATTAATAAATAAAATTTAAAATCTAATTGTTAATTGGATTCACAGTTTTATCTAAGAAAAACAGATTTACAGAAAGAATGATTAATGTTCATTTTATAATTTATTGTTAGCTTTCTTCGCAGATAATAAATGAACGGTTTAAAAAAAATGGATGAAAATTAATTAGATATTTAAATTTATTATTTATAACTTCTTCTTATTTGACTTATTTTTGTTGATAAATTATTATAAAATACAGAAGAATGGGGAGAAAGAGAAAATATGCATAAACACGCATTTATCACTTTTGGGGCTACATGCATTTTATTCAAGTATAATCTCACAGATTGTTGGAGAACTTAAACCCGCGACCACAAAATTTTATGTTAAAATTTCCGATCTCGTGATCGGCCATATACAGTTTCGCAGTTGCTCGAATGTCGCACTCGCGATTTTTTGATGCGCGAGGGAATGTTCCATTCGATGGGAATAAATTGGGCCGAATTTCAAAGGGGACACGCGACGTGTTGGGGGCTTTCCTATTTGAATATACGAAAATTTAAATGGCGAAAGATATATCTCGTGTAACGGAATAAATGACTTGACAGAATTGTACATTGCCAACGTTTCTCTCTTCGTTCCGGTATATATACACAAAAGACTGTAATCGTATTAAAACGGCTCCCATTATGTAGGAAAATTAATGCAAAATTTAATGCAACATTTTTTTCATACTTCAATCTACCGCAACGATTTCACACGCGTATTTTTCTTACACGCACATTGTCGAGAAAGAGAAAGGGAAATATAATATTTAAAACGCGAATACAAAATTGTTTTTGGAAAAAAAAATTTTTTTTAAATTTTGTAAACACGTTGAACTATAAATATCACACGTTTAAAATTTTTTTTCTTATTAGTGTAAAATTAAATTATTTTTTACTTAAAATAAAAGCCAAGGGGGAAATTAAGAAGAAGCTAAAATATTATCTACATAATTTCTCTCAGAATTCGACCTCATTTTATACGATAAATTTAGAATAATTTTTCGGGATTTTATTTTGAACAAAGTTCAAGAGAAAAGAGCAAATTTTTTCATCCCCAAAAATTCTCTAATATTAAATTTTATAAATCTTGATAATTTGATTAAATTTGGATCTCGATTTCTCGATGTAACGCACAAAAACTTTTTTTTGTTATACATAACTCCTAATAGCCTCGGGGTTGTAAAAGCGTGCACAACTCGGCGATTCACGTGTATTTCCCCTTTTGGCCCGGGTCTGTAAAAAATAGCTGGCACCCGCGAATAGAGGGTCCCTCCGACTCTGCAGACGCGTTTTGCCCCTCGGCGAAAACGTATCGATAACCTTCTGTCGAAAAGGGAATTGTCCGGCTTCCGATATATTGTTCCCTCGCGTTAAATTCTGCCCCCCCCCAGCAGCGGGGGGGGTTTTTTATTTTATTTTTTTTTGTAATTTTTTTTCCGATCTTTTTAATAAAATTTGCGATTGACAGATTCTTCGTATTTTATATAAGCGAAGGTTTTTTTTTTATCGGTTGAAAAATTTTTAAAAAAAAAATATAAGTTATTGTCGATTATATTTTTATACTTTTAAAATTATCTTTCTTTAAAAATAATTTTTTAATATATCTTTTAAAATTTCTTTAACACTAACATTTTGATAAAATTATATATTTTTGACTTCTTTATTAATATGCTAAAAATGATCTATATTAATAAAGTTTTCTTTAAAAAAAATATCATTTACTTTAGAGGATATTTAATCGAAATCAAGTAAGCTATAAAATTTATTTTATTAAAGATAAAAATTTTATTTTTTAAAAATTTTATCGCGATTCTTGTTTAATAAAAATTTGCGATTGTACAGATCTTCGCATTTTATATAAGCGAAGGTTTTTTTCTATATCGGTTAAAAAAAAATATTTTAATTGAAATAAAATATAAGTTATTGTCGCATTATCTTTTTTTTTACTTAAATTGATTTTTTCTTTTAAAGAATAATTTGTTGAATATATCTTAAAATTCTCTTTTTTACACTAACAATTTTGATAATTGGGATATATTATTGACTTCTTTATTAATATGCTAAAATTGATCTATATTAGTGAAGTTTTTTTTTTAAAAAAAAAATATCATTCACTTTTAGAGGATTTTAATCGAAATCAAGTAAGCTAAAATTTATTTTATTAAGATAAAACTCATTAAAGTAGTGTACATTTCGCTGAAATATTTATTTTTATTCCTACAATTCATATAGTCGGATAATACTCGATGAACCGATATTCTTAAAGGGGAATTATCAGGCGATTCCTCCGCGACATCATTTCGACTTCGATTAAAATCGATGCCGAGATTTACTGCGCGTTTTTCATCTTCGAAAGGAACGAGCGCAGAAAGGAAGTAACGGCGTAATGGGCAATGATAAAACAAGCATTATGTCGTCAGGGCGTTTCGTCGAGTACGTTATTCGTTTCGCGTAAATCGCTCGCGAGATAATCCCGATGGTTGATATCCCCCACAATGTTTAATCAGCACAGTTTATAATTTCCCCTTTTGCGCGCTTCCTTCCACTGCTCCGAGATTCGCAGCTCCCGGCCATAAAACGTTCGATTGAATCCCCCTCTAGCGCCTAAATAAATCCCGAGCTGGCTATTCCCTATTTACAAAATTGGCGTTTCGTCGACCTTCCCCCGCTTCGAACTCTCTTGTGCACGTCCACCCTTCGCTAAAACACCCTCCCCTTCATTTTATCGCCGACCTAGGGGGTTCGTGGTGAGCGATTTCCCCGCGACGGCTCGCAACTCAACCCTGGGGCCCCTTATTGGCCTATTGCGGACACGCTCCTAATTGGTATGGATGTTTGGCCCTTAATGTCCCCCCGGAGTTTCAAAACCCCATCAATCAAGGAAAAACGCAAACACAAAAAATGAAGAAAAAGCCCCTTTTTTATACGGTTTTTTTCCCTTTTTTTTTTTCAAAAGCATC
Organism: Nylanderia fulva; assembly: GCF_048542155.1. Taxonomy (NCBI): domain Eukaryota; kingdom Metazoa; phylum Arthropoda; class Insecta; order Hymenoptera; family Formicidae; genus Nylanderia; species Nylanderia fulva. The sequence continues at coordinate 5,552 of NW_028189635.1, forward strand.
AAAAAAAAATTTTTCAATCATTTAAAAAAAATATTTATATTTTTGAAATAATTTTTTTTAATTTTGCATTACAAAAGAATACTAGTTTTTTATCAAAATGTTTTCGGTTTTTTTTTTGGAAAATATTTTTTTTAAAATATCGTAACATACAAAATATATTTTTTTATATTATAAAAAAAAAAAATTTTTTTTTTCCTTTTTTTTTGGTAAAAGGGGTTTCTTTTAAAAGCCCCACCTTTTCAAAAAAATCAAATCTTCTTCTAATATTTTAAAAATTTTTTTTAAAATTTTGAAAATTTTTTTTTTTTTACTAAAAATTTTTTTCGTAAATGCTTCTGAAATTATTTTATTCAAAATTAAATTTTACTGCTTAGTTTTTAAAAATTTTTTAAATATTTAACATAAAAATATATAATTTAAATTATAATTATATAATTATATATTTATAAATTTTTTCCCAAAAATATTTTTAATTAAAAAATTTTTTAAAGTAAAAGATTTTTTTTATTAAATGGGACTTTAAAAAAATTAAATACTGATAAATTTGAAAAATTTGTAATAATTAAAAAAACCGATAATATATTTATATTCTTTTTCAACTTAAAAACTTAATTTTTTTTCTGATCTAAACATTCAAAGCATAGATTAGAAAATTTGTCCTCGATACATTTCAACTATAATAATTCTCATTGCTCGGACATGTGCTGATATTAAATATTAACAAATATAAAACAAAGAACTTAGAAATAATTTCAATAGGAAAAAAATAGAAGTTTAATCGTTTCGTGTGAGAAAAAATCCCCCGCGGTACATTTTCTTTTTCACATTTATTCAATAACGATTAAGAAAGTCGCGATAGAAAGGTAGGATGGGACGATCGATACATGTTTTTCGAAACACTTTCCAAAGTTTTTGTCGGATTTAATGCGGGAATTACAAAAATGCGGGAGATTACCTCCACCAAGTCGATCCCGCGCTAAGAAAAGGCGACAAAATCGAATTTCGATATTACGTATAGCACGTCGATATCGGAATTATATGACAAGCTCCATAAATGGCCTTATCGGTGCACTTGGATAACACGATTCGAATAGAAAAATCGGAAGGAGGGGAAAGAACGAAGGGAGGGGGTGTAATGAAAAATTTTTCCCTCAGCTTATCAAGTCGCGATGAACTTAAATTTAGAAAGTGGTCCACCTTTTTTGTCTTGAAATTTCGAGAAAGATCTCGCAAAATGTGGAAAAAAGAATCAATTTTTAATACGATTCCCCATTCTCTCTTTTTTTTTTATCGCGTGAACCGATATTTTTAAGGAAGAAAAATTAAGAAACGGAAAGGTCATACACATATACCATACGCAAAGACGTTTTAATTAAATAATTAAAATAATTAAACGCTCCAAAAAGACGTGTATTAGGATAAATTTATTTAAAGGGAAATTGAGACATAAATCTTTTGTTAGGTATACATAAAAAAATTCTACCTAGAGAAATGTAACAGAACGATAAAAAAAAATATTCCTATCATGGGCGTTCCTTTGAAATTATTTTGAAATTCAGAATTTATTTGCAGTATTTAATAAGAAAATTAAAATAACAAAGAAAAATAAATTTGAAAAAATAAAAAAAGAAGAGAAATTTATACTTTACGAAGAATATAGGTTCTGATCGCACCCAAGTTGGGCTCGAAAGTTCGCTCGTGAAGAGGGAAAAGCGATAACCAAGCGGAACGGAAGGGGTTTTTTCGTGTTACGACCGCGTCGTCGTAGTCTCGCGGATTTAAACCTATACGTGCGAAATAACAATGAACCCAAATTAGACGTTTCTAGGGGGTGCGAGGTACGGCTTCGCGGGAACCCCCCAATTCGTGGTAACGATCCTCAAAGTTCTGCACAGCGATTTCGACGACGACGGAGAAAGACCAGCTAGCTATCTCGGGCTTCCTCGACGAAGGCGCGCGTCCGACATAATGTCGTAGCGTCTGAAAAGGCTCTCCCCCACGGCTCGTTAGCGACCATGGAGAAAGAGACGAGGGAGAGAAGTATGTAAATTTCGTTCCCGATTTCGCGCGCGCGACGATATTGCCTCAGAATCAGCGCGGTTATACCGAGCGGAAGTGCGATATTCTCGCAGCGGCCTGATAAACCCACCGACTCTCTCTCGGTCGACTTGGACAATGACAAACGTCAGACGTTCGCGCTGCATATTTCAGGGCATCAGCGACGCTGGCTGGAGTCGTCGGTCGGCCGGCGACGTGACGTGACGTTTCCTGCTTCGCGAAGCGTTCCGTTTCCGCGATGAAGCTGCGCGAAACCGCGTTGCGCGAAGAGGGAGATTCTCCCTCCGTGGACGAAACGTTCGTGCGAAGCACGATTTATATTGCTCATGGAATACCGCAGTGCGCACGCACTTTTATTTCCTTCTTCTGGTGCTAATTTTTTAGTAATTTCTTAATAGAGAAAGAGTTTCCCCTCTTTCTAAAATCTGAAAAGTCGGGCAGACTTTTTTTTCATCCGAGTCTATTGGCCACCCGGTCTTCTTCTGATCCTAATTTTGCATCAATTTCTTTAACAGAGAAAGAGGGAAAGAGGAATCAAAGAGAACGATTAATTTTGTCGGAAATTGATATATCTCTTTTTATTAATATATTTTATTAAAAGAAAATTTTTAATATCTTTAATATCTTTATAAATAAATGCGCAAGCGCTTTTATTTCCTTCTTCTGGTGCTAATTTTTCATAATTTCTTTAACAGAGAAAGAGTTTCCCTCTTTCTAAAATCTGAAAGTCGGGGCAATTTTTTTTCATCGAGTCTATTGGACACCCTGTTTTCTTCTGGTCCTAATTTTGCATCAATTTCTTTAACAGAGAAAGAGGGAAAGAGTAATCAAAGAGAACGATTAATTTTGTCGGAAATTGATATATCTCTTTATTAATATATTTTATTAAAAAGAAAATTTAAATATCTTTAATATTTTTATAAATAAATGCGCAAGCACTTTTATTTCCTTCTTCTGATGCTAATTTTTCATCAATTTCTTTAACAGAGAGGGAGAGCAAGAAAGTACCTAACTGCGTTTAAAGAGAACGATTGTTTTTTGTAGTATAGCCTGGTACAAAATTATCAGAAATCGATATTCTCTTTTTAGTAATATACTTTGTTAAAACGAAATTTTTAAATGTCTTTAATATTTTCATAAATAAATTTTGACATATTAATAAATAACGTATAATAAACTTATCGAAATAGATGAAATAGACATTGTCAATATTTGATTTTTTTTTGTTGCTTGAAATGCAGTTAATTTTTAATTGTCAGTAATAATATCAGATGTTAATTATTTATATTAAAAATAATATTAATAAAATAAAATACTCTCATAAATTACAACATATTTAAAAATATATTCCAAGGCTTGGGTGCCCAACTACTTGATTCGTAAAAATATTTGCATACAATATCTGGATGCTTGAAGAAACTATTAAGATAAATTGAGATATTTAATAATATTGTTCGTGTATTTAATAGTTTGAACATGACAGAAAACTTAATATCGTGAAGAGAATTAAACTTACAATTAGAGATGTGTTATATTGCGACAACTCTAATTTTCTCTTAATTGACCTCATTGAGTCTTAATTTATCCCATGACATCACACATATAATATTATTTCTCGAGAGACCTCCGTCAAAAATTAACGAATGCAAGTGACAGAGAATATTCATTTCTAAGAATATTTAAAAGCGTAATAAACTTATGTTGTTCTATTAAAATTTTAATTCTCAAAACTGTCATATCACTTAAATTTTATCAATATCGCGCAATTGAATACTACTGATATTTTCGAAAAATTAAAATATTAAAACCTTTACAACGCATAATTGCAAAAAAGTTAAAGAAAATTATATGCATAAAGAATTATTAGTCTGTCGTTAAACAACTTAATGTTATGACAATTAACATCGATGTGTCTTCTTGGTCTCGCTGAGAAATATAAGTTCCCGATCGAATGTTCCGTAGTAACATTAAGTGTATATATCTTGGACGACCGATATACGGAAGTTGAGGGGATTTATGGCTCTATCGGCGTTCTCGTGCACAATCACAACATATTTTTACGGTCAATCGGAAGCGGCCAATTTTGCGCCGTAATTTCACCGTTCGTTTCCGAGAATAAAAGTGGCCTCGAGGTTCCGTATGGCCTGTAGTCGCACGATATATACGGAACGGCAGATTGTTGCTCTGTAATTACGCGAGTAAAATGTACAATATATGTATATACATATATATGTACTTATGTACATACTTGATCAGTCGTGGGGCAAACGTGAACTTTGATCTAAGCTGCGGCTTAGAAATCTCGCTTGCACGCAAATGTTAAAGAGTCGTCTTAGCCTGAGTGTACAGGGAGCTACAAAGAGAATTGATGTTAAGCCCCGTGCACAATAATAAGGCCGCGGGAATTAACACTTTTGAGAGGAAGCTCTCCGAGAGCTTCAAGAATTAACGATTCTCGTCGCGACGAAGGGAATGGAAAGGTTTCGCGAGATTTCTAGGGCGAACTTACATCCAGAGCGATCGATAAGCGACGACTGTGATAAGAATATCTAGTCTCGTTATTTATTGACCGACTCTTGCGGAACATTATTTATTTATTTATTTATTTAACGAGTAGACCCTTTAGTTTACAAAAAATACGTAACAATAAAATAATGTGTCAGAAGAGAAAAGAAAAGAAAAATATGTATGTTATGCATTGTATTTACATATTTATACATATTAAATTTGGATAGTTATATTACATATTTGTTTACACGCGTTAATCTCTCAGGAATTTAAATCTCAAATAGAATTAATTTATTTTGTTTTTTTCAGATTTATATCCGGTTATATAGAAATAAATTCGAGGAACAAAAGTTATCGCAGTTTTATTGTGTGCGAACGGAATAAAATCTTTTCCAATATAAATTCCGAAATCCCTTGATATTTCTTTTTCCATTCTGGAGTTGAATCGAAATTTTATAAAATATATTTTCCGACTCCGGGGAGAGAGAATCGAAACGAAATAAAATCAGGAGTGATTTTAATTCGAAATCCCGGTTAATTTTCAACCTTTCCTATCGCGACAATGTAAATGTGTCGTGTTGCGAGATGCAAGTCATTTTTCTGATAATCAGATCAGATTCGATTCTCATACAAATCACGGGAACAAACGTTGATTGATTGTGACGATTTTTTTCTTTCTCGAATTGAATTTCTTAGTCGAGGAAATAGTCAATGTATTCAGGTTTTAAAATATATTTGATAATATTAACATATTGTTGGATATAACAACAATATTATAACAAAATATACAATATATAATACAAACAATATAATAAAATAAATATATATATATATATATAATAAATTAATACAATTGTACCTCGTATATTGAAAACAAAGTGATAAATATAAGGCCAACTTATCGAGCTGAATATTCGAGATGTTCAGTCAACTACCATTTATTACATGTATAAATTATAAAACTACAGTCATTATATTAAAACTAACGCAAATTACAATCATTCTATAAACGTTTCGACCGCACGCGGTCTTCTTCAGTATAATTATTGAAATATAAATTCTTACAATTCACATAATATCGAAATTTAATTATAGTTATTCAGAATCAAGAGTTTTTGAGTAATTAACGCGTGTTTCAATCCGTCCTGTCCAACAATGTTCGCCTCGATATGATCCCTGATTTTGTTCAGATCTCGGATAGTTTCATCGTTAATATGCGAGAAATTAACCCGTTCCGTAGGCGCTGCGATTTATAAAAAATTACCGATCAACGCATGTCCAAATTATAATATGTATCCCCTACAATTGGTAGTATGCTTACCTATCATCGTTCTTCTTGATAATTTTGCTACTTATTAACAGTTATTAAGGATGACACATAACAAACCAACAATACAGAAAGACAGCTCATTTTAAACTCTACTTGATCGGAGAGCGTGCGTGTTTATATATGATCTAATATCTATGTTTTACTCGTTAATGTCCTATTTGTCCTATTATTATTTCTTGTTCGCTAATATATCCAAAATATCAAAATACGACTCGCTAAGTAACTCAGTATCTTTGTTTAAATTTAGTCCATTTTTTTGTTCCTTGATATGTAGCATCTCAGAAATGAGTCTTTTATAATAATTATTTTCGTTGTCCATGATCTTAACATTGTCCCAATTAAAAGTATGATGTTCATTTATTATGTGTTCAGAAATTACTGAATGTTTCGTTGAGTCCAACCTAATATTATTTTTATGTTCTTTTATTCGCGTCTGCAATTGCCTCTTTGTTTGGCCTACATAAGATGCATTACAATTATTGCAACTGATCTTATAAACCACATTCGAATTGCATGGATGTTTAGTTTTATCTTTCTGCGCTTTAATAATATTGTCCAGTTTGTTGAGACATCTATACCCTACCATACAATTTTTATTTTTTACCGAGGAAACAATCATTTCTGAGATCCCATCTATATACGGAATGACAAAGAATTTTTTATTGACCGAGTCATTTCTTATACTTTTTGTTCTTTCTATGTTGGCCTGTCTCTCTATAATGCTCCCCTTAGATATGATGTGTTCTATCCGATGATTAATTTTGTTAAAAATCAGATCAAGAGGGTAACCATTGCTTCTGAGTATATTAATAATTAACTCCAAATTTTTATTAAAAAATAGTGGATGTGATAGCAATAGACATCTGTCTACAAGGTTATATATTATTCCTATTTTGTGGCATAGTGGGTGGTTTGAATAAAATGATAACGTCCTTCCTGAGAAGGTTTCTTTTTGATACCAGTCTATATATATTTTGTTATTAATAATTTTAAGTGATAAATCTAAGAAATTCAAGCTATGGTTAACCTCTTGTTCGACCGTGAATTTAAGTCTTTCATGATAGTTGTTAAAATTATTCACAATCTGAGTCATATTAGTCATAGAGGTGGCCACTATTATGTCATCCACATAACGAAAATAAAACAAACATTCCAAATTCAACGCTTTGAGAACTGTATCCTCAAGATCTTGCATAACCAGGTCTGCAATAATTGGTGATAACGGTGACCCCATAGGGGTCCCAAACGTCTGTTTATAAATTATGTCATCAAATGTAAAATATGTAGAAGTCAATATGAATTTTATACCCCCCAAAAATTCGTTTTTCGGTATTTTAGTATTTATTCCAATGTGATCCCATCTATCGTTAATACCGTCAATCGCAAGATCCAGAGGAACGTTCGTAAACAAAGACACCACATCCAAGGAAAACATCCTATCATTCTCATCAATCTTTTTACCAGACAATATGCTGTACAAATCAAAACTATTATTAATATGACTTTTCGCTTTGGGTAGACTAGTTCGTAAGGTGTTTTGTAAAAACGAAGCCAGCGAGTATAGAGCTGTATCAACCGATGAAACTATGATTCTAACTGGATAGTTTTCCTTATGGATTTTCGGTAATCCATACGCTTTTGGAAGGAGAGAATCACTACAACGTAATTTATAATATTCGTTTTTTGAAATATAATCTTCCTTAAGCCATCTCTTCAACAAATCATTCAAATCGTTCTCTATTTTTTTGCACGGATTTTTTTTAACAATAGTGTAAGTGTTGACATCTTTTAAAACGTTTTCCATTTTGTTAATATAATGAGATCTTTCCATTGCCACCGTAGCATTACCCTTGTCCGCGCGTGTGAATAGAACATTCGGATTGTCTTTACAAAATTTTATTAAATCTCTGTGTGCACCAAGTAATTTTTGTTGACTTACGTCATTTTTATCCTTCGTGTTCAGAAGTTGTGCAAATTTTGGAACCGCGATATTTCTGATTGTTGTGAGATTATTAATATTATTTCGTTTGCTATTACTCTCTATGTCCTTGATGAATTCATGTATCGCTGTTTTTTTACTAATATTCGGAAGACAGAATTTATCACCCATTTGCAACAGATTAGAAACGTTAGGCGGAATGTCTGTGTTGGAAAGATTAACAAACCATTTTTTATTAGTATTTTCCAAAGGGTTAATTGTATCATTGAGAAATTTATTGGCTTCTATGTGTATATTGATCTCCTTGGCATCATTAGTGATTGCCCTGAGAGAATTTTGTGATATTTTCGTCGGTTGTGAAGTTTCAAAATGTAAAGAACAATGTATATCTATAGGTTTGATGCTGTTGATATACTTATAGTGTTGTTTTCTCTTAAGCCAATTGAATTTCTTTTCGTGTGCAGTAACCAATCTGTTGTGGCAATTTTTAAAAGCAATGTTATGATGTTCGAAAATTCTATTCCACGCGAGTACAGGTAAACGATTAAATAACCCGCTGGTGAGATGAAAAATCCTATTTTGTAATGACTCTACCTGTCTATGCAAATCAAAGATTTCAATGCTCATCGCATTTGTTTTGAATTTGTACAACATACTATCTAGTCTTCTGATCGATCTGTGATGAAAAACGTTAAATTTAATGCGGCAAAAACCTTCTAAATGTGTAGGAAAAATATCGCCATTTTTACAATTTCTTAAAAATTCCAATTTTGCTCTCGCTCTTATTAACAAGTAATTCGCATTAATCCATTGTTTAAAATAATCTGCGGTTATTCTTCCAAAAACTCTATGAATAAAATTAAAATTAAAATAGTAATCAGTCCGTTTTGTGTTAAATTGACGCATTGTAAGGCCAGCGTATATTAAAAATAAATTAATACAATTGTCGCTCGTATATTGAAAACAAAGTGATAAATATAAGGCCAACTTATCGAGCTGAATATTCGAGATGTTCAGTCAACTACCATTTATTACATGTATAAATTATAAAACTACAGTCATTATATTAAAACTAACGCAAATTACAATCATTCTATAAACGTTTCGACCGCACGCGGTCTTCTTCAGTATAATTATTGAAATATAAATTCTTACAATTCACATAATATCGAAATTTAATTATAGTTATTCAGAATCAAGAGTTTTTGAGTAATTAACGCGTGTTTCAATCCGTCCTGTCCAACAATGTTCGCCTCGATATGATCCCTGATTTTGTTCAGATCTCGGATAGTTTCATCGTTAATATGCGAGAAATTAACCCGTTCCGTAGGCGCTGCGATTTATAAAAAATTACCGATCAACGCATGTCCAAATTATAATATGTATCCCCTACAATTGGTAGTATGCTTACCTATCATCGTTCTTCTTGATAATTTTGCTACTTATTAACAGTTATTAAGGATGACACATAACAAACCAACAATACAGAAAGACAGCTCATTTTAAACTCTACTTGATCGGAGAGCGTGCGTGTTTATATATGATCTAATATCTATGTTTTACTCGTTAATGTCCTATTTGTCCTATTATTATTTCTTGTTCGCTAATATATCCAAAATATCAAAATACGACTCGCTAAGTAACTCAGTATCTTTGTTTAAATTTAGTCCATTTTTTTGTTCCTTGATATGTAGCATCTCAGAAATGAGTCTTTTATAATAATTATTTTCGTTGTCCATGATCTTAACATTGTCCCAATTAAAAGTATGATGTTCATTTATTATGTGTTCAGAAATTACTGAATGTTTCGTTGAGTCCAACCTAATATTATTTTTATGTTCTTTTATTCGCGTCTGCAATTGCCTCTTTGTTTGGCCTACATAAGATGCATTACAATTATTGCAACTGATCTTATAAACCACATTCGAATTGCATGGATGTTTAGTTTTATCTTTCTGCGCTTTAATAATATTGTCCAGTTTGTTGAGACATCTATACCCTACCATACAATTTTTATTTTTTACCGAGGAAACAATCATTTCTGAGATCCCATCTATATACGGAATGACAAAGAATTTTTTATTGACCGAGTCATTTCTTATACTTTTTGTTCTTTCTATGTTGGCCTGTCTCTCTATAATGCTCCCCTTAGATATGATGTGTTCTATCCGATGATTAATTTTGTTAAAAATCAGATCAAGAGGGTAACCATTGCTTCTGAGTATATTAATAATTAACTCCAAATTTTTATTAAAAAATAGTGGATGTGATAGCAATAGACATCTGTCTACAAGGTTATATATTATTCCTATTTTGTGGCATAGTGGGTGGTTTGAATAAAATGATAACGTCCTTCCTGAGAAGGTTTCTTTTTGATACCAGTCTATATATATTTTGTTATTAATAATTTTAAGTGATAAATCTAAGAAATTCAAGCTATGGTTAACCTCTTGTTCGACCGTGAATTTAAGTCTTTCATGATAGTTGTTAAAATTATTCACAATCTGAGTCATATTAGTCATAGAGGTGGCCACTATTATGTCATCCACATAACGAAAATAAAACAAACATTCCAAATTCAACGCTTTGAGAACTGTATCCTCAAGATCTTGCATAACCAGGTCTGCAATAATTGGTGATAACGGTGACCCCATAGGGGTCCCAAACGTCTGTTTATAAATTATGTCATCAAATGTAAAATATGTAGAAGTCAATATGAATTTTATACCCCCCAAAAATTCGTTTTTCGGTATTTTAGTATTTATTCCAATGTGATCCCATCTATCGTTAATACCGTCAATCGCAAGATCCAGAGGAACGTTCGTAAACAAAGACACCACATCCAAGGAAAACATCCTATCATTCTCATCAATCTTTTTACCAGACAATATGCTGTACAAATCAAAACTATTATTAATATGACTTTTCGCTTTGGGTAGACTAGTTCGTAAGGTGTTTTGTAAAAACGAAGCCAGCGAGTATAGAGCTGTATCAACCGATGAAACTATGATTCTAACTGGATAGTTTTCCTTATGGATTTTAGGTAATCCATACGCTTTTGGAAGGAGAGAATCACTACAACGTAATTTATAATATTCGTTTTTTGAAATATAATCTTCCTTAAGCCATCTCTTCAACAAATCATTCAAATCGTTCTCTATTTTTTTGCACGGATTTTTTTTAACAATAGTGTAAGTGTTGACATCTTTTAAAACGTTT
>NW_028189636.1:0-16587 GCF_048542155.1 Nylanderia fulva
TTATTTAAAAAAAAATGTAAAGTTAGAAAATAATTAATTCTTTATCTGGATTTTAATTAAATTTTATTTTTATAAAAGTACGCGCGCACACACACACATACAAATACACGCTCACGCACACGCACACGCACACGCACATGCTCACGCACACGCTCACGCACACGCTCACGCACACGCTCACGCACACGCTCACGCACAGCACACACACTCACTCACTCAAAAGTGTCCGGTAATATAGCCGCGCATATGTAGATAGAGGGAATTAATTGAATGGTCCTTTAAAGTTTTGCTATCTTCGTAAGTATTAACGAGAAATATAGTTATAAAATAGAATGATAAAAAGTACGGCAATAAAGAAACATTTTACTCTTCCGCGGCAATTACCCTTTATACATATACAATATAATTTTATTTTAAATCACTATATTTATAAGTAACTATTATAGTTAATATATATTTATAATATATTTAATTCATAATTTTGATGTAAATTATAGCACCATTTATACTGCGCATGATGCAACACGTCCTCACAGAAGAAATATTTCAGATAGGCATAAACACATATTTAGATAACAAGTGAGTAATACAATATAGAATGTAATATAAAAAAAATAAAATTGTGGAACGTAAATAATGTATAATAATAAAATTTTTATATAATGTCCCTTATTTTCTTTTGTTTTTTTCTGACATTATTTCATAATATTTCTATTTGAGGGTCGGCAGAAGGCCTGGCCAGACTCCGAATTGATATTAGAGACCTGACGCGTTGACAACGCGAAACTCTGTTTCCAGTGTTGCCAACGCTGAGAAATCAATTCTCGGGTTTTATGTAGTGGTGCATGTCTGTACACGTACATACACCATTGCATTGCTCACGCGGACGCACTGTAGAGAGACAAGAACCGATAATCATGTGTTATCTTTGTTCATCTATCGTGCCGGTATACGCGAGATACGGCCTGAAAATACTTTCTGGCCTTCCGTAGTAGAAGGCAGTAACGTAGCAAGACTAATAAGCACCCACTTTTTGTAAATTGTATATATGCTTACGCACATATGTGTGTACTAGTTTTAGGTGCTAAGTCCGCGTAATGTCTTTGTAAAAACCTATCCTACAAAAATTAATAATATAAAAAAGTTATGCTAAATAAAAATAAAAACTTTAAAATATTTTAATTTTATTTAATTAACCAAAAAGGTTATATATAAAATAATTTTTCAATTTCCTACATCCTACAAAAAATAATATTAAAAATTTGCAATAATTAAAAAAATTAAAAATAAAAAAAATAGAAATTAAAAAATTTAAAAAAATATATATATAGAAATTAAAAATTTTTAAAAATATATAGAAATTAAAAATTAAAAAAAAATTAGAAAATAAAAAATTTTTTTAAATTAAAAAATTAAAAAACTTAGCACTGCGTAATTAAACAAACAATATGTTAAAATTAATGTATTTCGTGGCTTAAATACTTTGATTTATAATTTTCATTATTCCTGGCGACAAGAGCTACACAATTTTACTGTTACAAGTTATATTCTTTATTATCAGAATATAAATATAAGATATATAAATAAATAATTGTGTGGAAATTCAATTTTATATTTTGTTTCTTAGTATTTATTAAATTTTTTTATAATATGAACAATATACACACAATTTTAACATATTTGTAATGTTTTTTAATATATTTTACATACTTTGTAAATTTAGCTCATCACACCATCTAGACTTTATGGAGCTTATGAAAGATGTTGCTTCAACAATAAATATATATATTGCTGGACACATCTCGCACATGAAAAACTGGGATTTGGAAAAGCATTGTCCTGTTATTAAAGTAGAACGAAATTATGATGATCCTAAGAATCGAACATTTGTATGGATAGAAAATACCGACACATTAAAAATTGAGTGCATTCCTATAACTTTTACTACGGAAACGTCTCCCGATTTTAACAATTTTACTCATCATTTGTTATGCAAGCGATGGGAAATTAAACGTTTACTAGCACCATTGAGATTATCATTACCATATAAAGAATATGGTTGGATGATATTCAATTTACAACAAATTGGTAAATATCGACAAATCATTATGACTTATTTCCCGTCTTTATTTTACACACACATAATTGGCATCACAATAATAAGAATATTAAATCGGCTCTTTTTAATATTAACCACAATATATGTACACCTTTTCCTTAACACAATGTTATTGCGAAATTTAAGCAATATATCGGGTTCGATTTTCGATTTAGCCAACTTTTGGACCAATATTTTTCTCGCCTATTTCTTTACAGAGGAAGTTAAAAGAGGAACAAGAGGAATTTTTGAGATTCCAACCATAGGATACAAATTCCCAAATTTCTTAATTTTCTTGCTCAAATTTTGCAATAACATCGCGTTTGGCTCTATGGCCGAGAAGGAGGAGATGTATATTGTGGTTTATAATTGACATTATTTTATATTTTTATCTATTTTTTTACTGTCTTATAAAAATGTGAGATATTCATTATATAACTATAATAATAGTTTTAAAATGTATTGTGTAATATTCTGAATTATTATATACATATACAATATTATATTTAAGATATACGTAGGCGTTTTCTAAATAATATCATTTAATATTAATCGAGAGAAAAGTGTTACTTTTTTAATATTAATGTTACATTTTTACAAATATTTTATTCTAATAATAGTAAAAATTATTAAAAAGATAATTATTATTTATGAAATTAATAACAATAAGTGCAGGTAACATACAATTTTCGTAACGTTACATGTTACAGAAATTATATTGATTAGCATAAAATAATTATTATTTGCACAATTAGAATTAATTTTATTTTCTGATATACAACATCTTGCACAATTTCATTTTCTCTGCTATTTCAAGTATTAAGATGACATTTTTATAATTATTTTTCTATATATATTTGAATTTTATTTATATGTATAAAATTTTTGATACTTTTTTAATTTATAATTTATATAAGCGAAAATATGAAATAAAAATTGAATCAAGTTTGAAAATAAGTATATATTGATGACAAAATTATTAAAATAAAAAAAATTGACAAAATTTATTTACTATTTGACAGGATATTATCGCGTTAACTATGATGATAAGAACTGGGAAAAAATTTCATATTATTTAAACTTTCGTAATTACACAAAAATTCATGTTCTTAATCGTGCCCAAATTATCGATGATGCATTTCATTTAATGATAGCAGGCCAACTCCAATCTCGTAGATTCTGGAATATCATAAAGTATTTACGTCGAGAAGAAGATTATATAGCATGGTATCCTATGTTTAAAGCTCTGGAATACATGTATAATACTTTTCCAATATTGACAAAAATAGATAAACATATTACGGTAAAAATTAATAAATTTCAATGAAAATATTACATTTTAAATATTTGCATATTACACTCATTGATCACAAATAATTTAAATACTCAGATAAATATATCCAGTAACGATAAAATTTTACATACTATTACGTCGCAAACAAATTAAGTTTGAATAATCACTCATCCGAAGAACTGTCCGAAAAGTCTATGACTTTCACTACTGCCAATATTATTGCGGTATATAACATTGTTATTGGATATATAAAGCAGCGCTTAAAATTTGTGTCAATGAATGCTATTATATTAGTTTCTTATCAATATTATAATGTTAGTAATTAATAAAAAATAAAACATATATATAGTTGAAAAAATTTATTATATATTTCAAAACGAATAATATTTATTACCTTATTTAAAAATAAAATAGGATTGATAAATAGTTATAAAACTTCATTATCTTTTAAATATTATAAACATTTTGTACAAATTAAACCATATTTTTTGCATACATGTATGTATATATTTGAACGCATTAATAAACTTTCGCGTCTATAAGTAAATTTGTATGTATATTTATTTCATAAAAAAAGAAAATTTGAAGAATCTCTTGATAAATAATAGAAAAATATAATAATTTTTAAATACATTTATAATATGAACAAAGAAATATATATTTAATGATTTTTAGTCTACAGTAATGAGAGCATTGTACAAAGTACTTGAAATAATCAAATATGATGAAATTGATGATAGTGACAAACTTAGAATATGTTTACGACAAGAAGCTGCAAGATGGGCATGTTTTCTCGGTGACATCGATTGTAAAAAAGAAGCCAACAAAATTTTAAAACAACATCTTCAAGATCCTACAAAACGCAAGTAAATGTTGTTATATATTTTTAGCCTTTCCTAATCAAATTCTTCTGTAGGTATCGCTTATAATGTTTAAATGATTTGATCAAGATATTCATATGCTTATCTTTAATACAACAATTTAATTTTTTGTTATGTTATAGACTTTTGCCATGGTGGAAGGACTGGACATATTGTAAAGGTTTGATGATAACTACCAAAGAAAAGATCTCTTGGCAATTAGTGTATAAAATAGGATTGGAAAAATCTGACACTAAATTTTTAGAATACTTGGCTTGCCCTGAAGATACTGATGTCATCACCGATTATTTAAATTATATAAACAATTCTACAAAACAGGAATATCAATATCTTCTTAACAGTTTCTTACATGTTATTACAAAGCATGCGAAGAATCAAATTATACTGAAGTACATATTAGATTATTTTAACGACATAAAACCAAGGTAATGTGATATACTTTTTTAAATATTGTATAAAAAATTTATTACGTGTATTATATACATATTTGTTTTTTTCGATTTTATAGACAGGTTGATATAACTGCAGTATTAATTATTATTATTAATAACGTATATTCTGAAGATCAAACTCAGGTAAAAGTTTGACATGTTTATATATGTATACAAAATGTGATAATAATACGATATTAATAATTATTATTTAATGTTTAAAATAATTTTGATAATACATAAAAATAATATATTTTAGAGTATAAATAGATACGTTGAAAAGTTATTGAAGGTCAACGCAAACCCAGCTGATGGAATAGAAAAGGTAAATTTAATAAATATTATTATAAAAAGTGAAAGAAAAAGAAATATTGTTCTATCTAGAGATGTGCCGGATGTCCGCGGTAAGTATCCGGTATTGGGCTACTTTTTTACAAATAATATCCGGATAGATTAACTATCCGGCTATCCGGCCGGATGAAATGAAATTCAGATATATTACAGATTAAAATATGTTATTTTAGTCAATTTAATTAAAACTAAATACTTTTATTGTTTAATTGTAACTTTAATTATTATAATTATTAAATTTTTATATGTTTATATATTAATATATATATATATATATATATATATATATATAATATGTAATGTAATCAATTTGAAATATTATACCTAAGATTATTATTTATCAACACAGAAAAAAAGGAATCCTTGATTCAAGTATATTTTTATTCTTGAACGCTATTTGATTGATTTAAGCATAGAATGCTCTTTGTAATCACAAATTTTCATTTGCCTTAATAATAAATAAGTTTGTGTAAAGTATATTTTATCCTTAAGATATATTCTTGTTTTAAAAATCGTATATGGTAAAAACAAACTTAGTCACATTTGAACTAAGAATTATTATATTTATTTGAAAGTACCGCTTATATCCGATGCACACTTGTCACTTGTCCTTGCAATATTTATAAGTAAATTTCAGCTTTAACCAAGAATATTTTGCACTTTGTTTTAAGGATAAATTATCCTTTATCCAAAAATATTTATATTTGGTGCTATTATAAGGATAAAATATACTTGAATCAAGGCATATTTGCATTCTCTCAAGGATACTGTTTTTTCTGTGAATTAGTACTGCATCTTCAATTTGTGATATTAATTGTGTAGCAAGATATTAACGCCATATTAAGTTTAAACGTTTAAATGATTTAAATAAATCATCAATATTATCAACATAAAATAGTTAAATTATGTGAAGTAATAACAAATGTACACATATACAAAACTTTTTTTTTACTGTATAACGTAGTTAAATTTAATTTTTCAGTTTCTTCGTGTAATTATCCGTTAGCCAAAAGTGGCAAATTATCCGGTTATCCGGCAAATTCACTATCCGGTTATCCGACATATCCCTAGTTCTATCTTATTAATTTCTGAATACTAATTTTATATTTGTTTTGTTTATTATATAAAGAGTGTATATAAATTTTATTAATCTTTGTTTATATATATTAGGACATATTGCGGAATTCTCACAAAATTCGAAGAAAGCTATCAATTCGCAACAATCAAATCAAAAGACAGAGACAGTATTTTGATCGATTTTTCCCTTGGTAAAAAATATAAAAAATTACAGCTTTGCATGAGTAAATATACTTCATTTGAATAATTTTTTTATATTGTATGTACTATTTACTTTACTACTTTAATTATTATTGTTTATTTAGATATATTACTATTTGATGCTACTGTATTTACAAATCATTATGACTAAATGCATCAAGTTTTTTATTACTTTGCGTATACTTACTTGATGTAGTTCAACTATATATATATTATTGCCTGTATTCACAAGTAGACCATATAATATTACTATATATATTTTATTGTTAAATATAAAACAAAAATACAAATGTATAAATATAAATTATATATATATATATATATATATATCACATTTATTTATTAATTAAGTTTTATAATAAATACTCAAATAAAACACATTTTATAAGTTTTTATTATAAAATTAAATTATAAATGATATTTGCATATTTCTCTTTGTTTTCTTTTGATTTCTCGAATTTTCTACTAAACACACACACGCGTGATTTAATTCTATAATATTCTACTCTTTATTGAAAGTAATGAGTTATTTATTTGAAACTCTAATGTGAAATATATGCTCTTTTATTTAAAAATCTCTAAACCAGCCATAAGTAAAAAATCTAACATCATGTCTTGATTGTTGTTCAAATAAAATAGCTATTTTGAATTAATAAAAAAATTAAATAATTAAATATTCTACATTTCCAAAAAATGAATTTTTTTTTTAATATAACAATTAAGATTTAAAGTATTTTTTAATTTATATAGATAAAAAAATATTTTTGATATATATTTTATTAATCTAAACCGTTGAAAATGAATGGTGATAAAGAATTAAAAGTATACGTGAAAAAATTAATTTGTATTTTGATACGTATGATATCAAAAAACCTTACATAATTTATTGATCTCGCAGTCTACTTAAGATGAATAACAAGCAGTAATTAACAGAAAGCTATTACTATGTATATATTCTACAATTAAATTCATTTGTTTACAAGGAAAATAGAAAAAAATTTAATTTACATGCAAACATCAAACTTGTTTCAATTTAATCGAATGATGTATTGTTTTTTAACCATTAATTAAGAACGTAAAATTTATCGTCTAGACTGATCAATTGCATAATATAATAAAAAAAAATTTTTAATAAAAAAACTTAAGTGTAAATATTTTTTGTCAACACAAACGTACATGTTAACGCGCAAACAATTTATTTAAATATTTAAATACAAAAGTTATATTTGTCTTAATCAATAATCAATATCTGTATTACACACACATCTATAAATTATCATAAACTTTTATAACAAACAACATATAAATAAGAAAACAGAGTGTCCCATTTTAACTTTCGGGTTAAAATTTCTCAAAAGTCATAGCTTTTATCAAAAATGTTTTATATAAAAATTTAAATCGAATCCTCGTATTTAATATTAAAAATTGTTAGAGTTGCATATAGTCAAAAAATGAATGCTTTATGAGATATATTATGTTTTATCCTGATATTCTTTTTAAAAAAAATATGAAATATCTCGTAAATATATATTCATTTTTTAATAATTTTACCTAATAATTTCCTGCATAAAGTAATGAGATAAATTAATTGATGCAAGAAAAATATAATTATATAAAAAAAACAATATGCAGTTGCAAATAACAAATTTTTCTTATTATTCTTACACGAATGATGACTCGAAATCGCGAAAATATCCACCTGGAATTAGACTATATACAACATATATATATATATATATATATATATATATATATATGGGGCATTCCACGTATTATTAAATTTGTTATTATAATTATATTTAATAAGAAATAAAATATGATATATTTTATTTTTTTCGGAATAAGTAATATAAATTTGTAAATAATGCCTATTTATTTGATTAATTGGCCAAAATTTGAAATTGCTTAATTAAGATAACTGTTCTATATAAATGCCGACACACACACAAATATATTTATATGTATATGTATAACGACCTCAGAAGTTTTGTTGACTTAACACATCATATTTATTTTGATGAACCGTACAGAGAATCAGTCAGTCTGTAGTGATCTTTCGGAGCACATCGTGATAAATATAATATTTGTGTAATAAAGTGTGTGTGAATATATTATATTCTTCCAACATTGCATGCTGCTAGAGTATCAATTTGTAGCAGTTAATTGTTAAACAAATATAATTTTTATCAACATACTTTTGCAATTACCATACTGTTTCGAAATAAAAGGTAAGTCAAAATAAGTTAAAAATAAAAAATATATATATTTGTCTACAAATACAAAAGAATTTTATCGTACAGTATAACGGAATTTTAAAGAATTACCAACATATAAGTATAAGAGAATAATTCTATTTAAAATTTTCTTTAAATTTTAATTCAGAGATAATTTCAAATAATGTCGATATTATAATATTTTACGAATTGTTATGTTGAAATAATCTTAGGCGCACAAAAGTTTTATATCGAATAAATTATTTTTGAAACTTAAAAATATGTTAAATTTACATAACAGATAATAAATATTATAATAGACACTTTTAATTATTCTTTTATTACTCAATTATTAAAATACTGTTTTATAAAATTTGTCGTACATATTTTTTATAAAAAATATCTGTGCATATTTTAACATTTAAAATGATTTTTGAGTGGTGCTAATATTTAAGTTAGAAGAATAACTAATAATCAAGAAGAAGAATCAAATATTAATTTTTGTTGTTAAAGATTATGTATGAGTATATTAGTATATGAGAGATGATTATGTGTGAGTATGTGTACGTTAAGAAAAATAAAATAGTAGACAATTCCTTGCAATTTGTATTCGATATCAAGAGACGCGGTAGTGTCTCGCGACCAGTTAAGGGCGTAGCGGAGACACCGTGTATCTTAACGCGAGTCGGACATTTGAGTATTTATAATATTTCGAATCCTCAATAATGGCTGAAGCAATCGAGTTTATACTAGACTTAATCGATAGATTGAGTTCGAATTATATAATAAAAGTGTCTTTATTTCTGCTCTACGTGATTTGTAAGCAGAGATATATAAATGCAAAGTCGAAATATGAAAAATTTCTATTAAGAAACGTCCCCGTCATCATTATCATCATTATCATCATCGACCACGCATACATAGTAGTATCGTGTTACACGTATTCACACGTATACAACACATGCGCACACATATATCACACGTACACAACACATGCAAGATGCATGTAGTGGTAATTTTGTCCATCTCGCACGTTTTACAACAGATGGCGATAGTGGCGCTCCGCCATATCGGCAGCGTGCGGGTTTATGTTGGCTAACTCTCTCTCTCTCTCTCTCTCTCTCTCTCTCTCTCTCTCTCTCTCTCTCTCTCTCTCTCTCTCTCTCTCTCTCTCTCTCTCACACACACACACACACACACACACACACACACACACACACACACACACACACACACACACTCTCTCTCTCTCTCTCTCTCATTCTCACTCACTCACTCACTGTGAAAAAAAATAAAAAAATTTTAGTTAAAAAAACTGGGAGCGCTGCTAAATAATATTCTAACAATATTAAAATTAAATTGTTACTTTTAAACTCATTACAGTTAAAATATGTTTTGTGTTTAAATTAATTAATGTTACTTTAAGGTGCATTGTAATTTTGAAACTTAGCAGCGCGCCCAGTTTTTTTAACTAAAATTTTTTTATTTCTTTTTCACATGGCGCATGGACTTGGCATCTTGTTTATCTTTTTTTTTAAAAGATAAGTTTTTTTATGGTACGATTCTACATTTGCAAATTTAAATTTTTACTGATTTATTATACGACTCTATATATGTCTGCAACTTTAATTTTCCACTGGTACAAGTTTCTACTTTCACTTGGCGCAATTTTTTTTTTTATTTCATTACTTTTGTTACGATTGTACAAGGGTTTATAATCGATAATTTTTCATACAATTCTATTGTACATGGGTTTGCAATGTAGGATTCTACATAAGTTTGCAATAGATAATTTTTAATACAATTCTACATGGGTTTGCAATGGTTAATTTTTCATAGGATTCTACATGAGTTTGCAATGGTTAATTTTTCATAGGATTCTACATAGGTTTGCAATGGGTACGATTCTACATGGGTTTGCAATGGTTAATTTTGCCTAGGATTTTACATGGGTTTGCAATGATTAATTTTTCATAGGATACTACATGGGTTTGCAATAGGATAGGATTCTACATGGGTTTGCAATGGATAATTTTTGTTAATGGCGTGCCCTTAACTGGTTGCCTTTTTTTACCTTTTTTTAAAGGTGATATCCTCTTACAAGAGCGAGGTATCGTATAAAATTAATTTTGTTAAATGAGAAATAAATGTAAATATAATATTTAATAATAAGTAGAACTATATTAATTATATAAGTTAGAAATAGACAGAATACTAAATATTACTATATATTATACGTAAAATTTTTTACATAAAATATTTTATATAAAACGGTCAAAATGTATATGTAAACAATAGTTTATATCGATTTAATAAGGTACTTTATTAAAGTTGAAATGTTTTCAGATATTTAAATTAAATTTAATAATTAAAATTAAATTTTTACTTTTACAGTTAAACACAATAATGTTACATGTATATTGATAGTGATAATTAATATATAAAAAAATATTTCAATTAGAAAGATTTGATAAAATGAACATTGATAAAGATTATTAATTTTATGTTGATTTTATTCTCGATGATTGTTCGTTTAGAGTTTATAATACACAATTTACGAGTAAAAGTAACACATACTTTTAAAGGAAAATAATAAACATGTGCTTTTTCCTTCCTTATAGTCTTTCTTATGCCTACTGTCTTCTTATTTTGAATAAACACAGGTTTTTATATATGTAGGAATAACGGGTCTTGTGTTTATTGTTACTTACATTTATATGTAATTTGCTTTGAACAACTAACTTCATATTCTATAAATCTTTATATTCTAACTTATATTCTTATAGATTTTAAATGTATATAATTTTTTAAAAATGAGATTAATTATTTGAAGAAAATATCAAATATGTACTGTTAATTTAATTTTTGTATATTGCTGTCAATTACAATATGTGCGACATTGAAATTCATACGTACACATACATACATACATACATACATACATACATACATACATACATACATACATACATACATATATATATATATATATATATATATATATATATATTGTATATATATATGTATATATAATTTTAATAAGTTTAATACTTTTTGAACTTATTTTTTTGTTTATATACAAAATTGATTTAAAACAGACATCAAAAACTGTATTAAATTTTTCTATTTATCTTTTGTGTTTTATAGATCTAAAATAAATATTCCTTTTCTCTGAAAAGATGATATTTCTAAAATTATTATTAAGTAGCGGAATAATGTTTATCGCTGAGACGGCTTCTATTCATAATGAATTTTTATGCTATCAACCATCAAAAAATATAAAACCAATCCATTACGATATCAAGCTTATATCATTTAATGAAGGAAATATTTTCCATGGAGAATACAATATCAGCATAAGAATTCTTAAAAAAACGAAATACATATATTTATCTTCAGCAAAATTATGTATTAATGATATAGTTTTATTTAAAAATTTAGAAAACTCTCATAAGAATGATAAAGATACAATAACTTATAAACTGACATATAAAATTATTAAAGACAAAATTACTCTTTTCTTCATGGATGTTTTATCACTAGGAGATTACACTTTAAATATAAAATATTATGAGATTAATAAAAGTTTCTCAATTTTTAACGTGAAAAAAAAAGATATGTAAGTAAATAATAAATGTTTATTAAAAAAAGTACAATGTGCAATAATATAAAACATTGTAATTAATATATTATTTTAATTAATATGCCATTGTAATTAAATGTACTATTTATGTATTAAATATCCCAAGAATTATTATATATCGTGAAATTTATATATACCCCCATAGCAAAAACATCAGTGATATCATAGTGATATGTTCTGGATGTCATAACATAACGATATGCGAATGTCCGCTTTGTCACAAGTGTGATGTCACAATGATATCATTATGACATTACACTTGTGACAAAGCGGACATTCGCATTTCGTTATGTCATCCAGAACACATCACTATGATACCATTTGATGTTTTCGCTATGGGGGTAAAGACGAATAATCTTTACCTTTAATTATTATAATAATATATAATAAAGTCATAATATATTATGCGTTGACGCATATAACATTTATAGGTTTTTTAATTTTCAATATTTTTATGCTTCTCAAAAAAGTCTCATTAATTTATATATTTTGAAATGTAGTTGGATAGCTACTACGCATTTCCAGATAACTGGCCGATTGTCTCCATGTCAGGATCAACAGGAGTCATTGTTAGAAACAACCTTTAACATTTCTATAGGATGTAATCAATGCACAGCTTTGTCAAATATGCCAATGCAAAATACGGAAAAAAATGAGCATAATATATTATGGACACACTTCGATACCACACCTGCAATATCGCCCTATCTTGCAACACTGATTGTGTCTAATGACCTATTACATATTTATAATGACACTTCAAACATTCAAATGTGGTGCAGAAACGAATCTAGATTTCACCTGGAATTTGCAAAAAATTTAGCTGAAAATATCACGTTGTTGTTCAAAAATAAATGGTATCAACGTTCGAAAAATATTTCAAATGTGACTCATGTTGCAATTCCAAATTTCCATGACAATGACATAACACTTTTGGACTTGTTATTTATAAGTGAGTACAAGTGCTTAAAATTACATTAAAAATAAAATTATATTATAGTATGCAAAATAAAATTTAAAAACAAGTATATCATTTGTTTCTGTAAACGTTCGAAAATAACAGAAATTGTGAAAACAAACAATTTTAAGTACTAACAATAAAAATTAAGTTTATTCGTAAGTATAATTTAAAAAGTTGAAGTTTATCGTTTTCATATATACATAAAGGGGAAAGTTTGTATGCTAAATAAATCGTATCCCCTAAGGTAAATGTTAAAGTTGGTACGATTTACAATACTGGTTTGCTAAATTATACCCATAAATTTGGAAATCGTACCGCTAATAATAAAATTAAAAAATTGTAACAGAAATAAAGATTTATTTTCTACGAAAGTTCTCAATCTTAACATTCAAATATAATTTTTAGGGAAACAGATATCATCAGCAGTAAAGGTTTATATCCCGTTGCTCACGACATCGAAATAGCTCAGTTAGTAGGATGTAAAGTGGCACAAGAATGGTTTTATGATCTAATGAACAATCAGTCAGAATTGTGGCTTAATAAAGGTCTTATTACATTGATTGCAACGTATGGTGTTAATAAGGTTGTTCTAAATATTTTTAACGCAATCTCGTTCCCAGTTTCTCGGAAACGATGCAATACTTAAGCATTTATATTGCAAGATTTTCGTAAATTAAACTCTTTTTGCAAAATGTATAAATTCTATGTAAATTATCTCAAAAACAGTTTATTATTATATGTAATACTAAACTGTTTCATAAAAAATACTTTTTTCAAATATTTACATACATATAATTATAATGTAAAATATTAAAAATTTTTAAATTTTTTTAACACCAATTTATTAGATATTTTCAAATTTTTATGAAATCTAAAATAAAATAAATTAATAAAAAATTAGTACACACTATATTTATTTAAATAAGTTTGATAAAGAGAAATCTGCAATATAATATGAGATAATAATTCTATAAAAATATGTAATATTTGCTAATTATATTAATACAAAATTTTAGATTTGATTATTATTATGTACATGAATGTTTTTCAAAATGAAAAAGTATTATTTCTTTTTAACATGAAAGTAACGCTAAATATATTAGTATTTGTTTCTAATGCAAGTTTTTTTCAGAGCGGTTATATCAATATATTAATTATTTTTCCTATAGATTTATCCAGATAATCGAATAATAAATTTATTTGTTGTTCAAAATCAACATATTTCTTTTTATTTGGATGGTGATTTTCATACGTGGAATTCTACTTCATCAGATGACAATTTATTGACAATTCGCAAATTCATCAGAGGTATAACGTAATATAATAAAATAGTCCGTAAAAATTTTCATTTATTAATATTATAAAAATATGTGTAAAGTTATAAGATAATTAATTCTCTATATATACGGATTATAATTAAATATTAATTTTATAATAGTACAGACATACACGCACACCACACACACACACACACTCACGCGCGCGCTTATGTCCGTGTGTTGATACGTATATCTATATTCTTTAATTAATATTTAAATTTATAATACATGAATTTTTTAAATCGGGTCAATAGAGCCCAAGCGCGAAAAATTAATTTTTCGGAACTGTATCTCTTGGTTTGAGATTACTAAGTTCCATATATAAATTAATCTCGAATTTACATATAAAGAAAACTTATATTTTTCTCACCTATTTTTCTCTAATGTAAATCTCTGTTAAATATTCTCTTTGTGATTATCTTATTCTTACAAACTTATTGTTTTCATAATGAATATTGCGAGAAATCGATTTATAAAAAAAATTAAAGAGACCCATTTAAAAAAAACTTAAAGATTTCAAAAACTTTGGCAAAATTTTTTTTTAAAAAAAAAACCATTTTTTCCCTTGTTTTTCGTAGATTTAAAACAAAAATTTTTAAAAAAACCCTTTTCCCTAAAATAAATTTTTTTAAAAAAAAATTGTAAGATTTTTTAAAAAAGTAAAAAAATTTTTTGTATGATCACATAACCATTTACGCACAAAGTTCCGATAAAAGCCGCACATATTTTTTAAAGGAGTTAACGAAGGTTCTCTATCTTGTAAGAATTTAAAAAAAAAAATTTAAAAAAAAGAAAGTGAGGGTTTTCGGCCAAAAAAAAACATTTTATTTTACGCGATTTTTTTTTTTTTATTCTTTTTTATTTTCCCCCTTTTTTTTATATGTTATCGCTTTTAAAAATTTTTTAAATTTTTTTTCTTTTAAAATTTTTTCTTTTTCATTTTTTTTTTGTTTTCGAATTTTCACCCCAAAAAAAAAAATAAAAAAAATAAAAATTTTTTTTTTAAAAACACTAAATTTATTTTTTTTTAAAAAAAATTTTTAAAAAAAATTTTTAAAACTCTAAATATTAATTTTTATTTAAATCGTAAAACAAACCCCTTTTTAATGCGCCCAAAAAAAAAACCCCTTAAAAACCAAAAAATATTTTGGGGAAAAACGTTTTGCTTTTATACAACAGCAGTTGGGGGAAAAATAAGAATTAAAAAAAAAAAAAAAAAAAATTTCATAAATAATAAAAAAAAAAAATTTCCCCTTTTTTATTATGTTTAAATTTTTCCCTAAAAATTTTTTTTTAAATTTTTTTTTTTTTTTGCAAATTTTTGGTTTTTTTATTTGTTTTCCCAATCTTTTTTAACAGATTAAATTTAAAATTTAACTTTTTTTCCTACCTTTTCCCTTTTTTATTATTCTTCTCTCGTAGAAATTTCCTTTCCTTTTTTTTTTTTTTATTTTTTTTTTTTGTTTTTTTTTTCTTTTTTAATTTTTTTTTTTTGGTTTTAAAAACTTTTAAAACTTCCCCCAAATTTTTTTCAAAAATAACTGTTTTTGGCTTTTAAAAAAAAATTAAAAAAATAAAATTTTAAGGGGTTAAAAAATTTTTTTTTTTCTTTATTCCCTAAAAAAAAAAAAGATTATAAATAGATTAAAAAAATTTATAAAGAGAAAAGCAATTTTTTTTAAAATTTTTTTTTTTTGTATTTTTGAAATGTTTTATAAAATAAAAAATTCACAAAAAATTTTTTTTTTTTAATGTTTTTTACAAATTTTTTTTAAAATTTTTTTGAAAATTTTTTCCCCAAATTTCCCCGTCCAGTTTTTTGAATTTTTATGAGGGAAATTGCAGAAAAAAAAAAAAAAAATGATCCCGTTATTTCTAATTGGGGGTTTGGGAAAAAAAATTTTCCTTCATAAAAAAAAAAGAGTTTTAAATTCCGGGTACGAAACTTTTTTTCCCATGGTCCATAGAAAAAAATTTTAAAAAAAATTAAAGATTGAGCTTACCTATTACTTTACACAGAAAAAATTTTCCCTTTTAAAGATTTTTTATATTCCCCGGTTGGGGCAAATCAACCCGAAAATCAAAACTTTTATCTTTTCAAGGGGGGTTGGGATATTT
>NW_028189637.1:0-16553 GCF_048542155.1 Nylanderia fulva
TTTCTCCATATGTAAGTTTTGAGGTTAAATTAATATATGGAACCCTTTTGTAACTCGTACCCAAAAGAAACAAATTCCCCAAAAATTTAATTTTTTGTAATTTTTTGTGCTAAAGGCTCTTTGGCCGATTTAAAAAAACCATCATAAAATTTTTATTAAAATTTTGAAATTTTTATTTGAAATAAAATATAAAAAAATTTTTAAATAAAATTTGAAGGTTCTGACATATGAAAATGTGCACTAACATTTTTTTAAAACAGGTGATTTACAGAGGAAATTAAATGTTGCTGGAAAATTTTTAGACCTTTTCAGATTTTTCCCCAAAATAACTGGGGACGAAGTACTTGATAGCCCAGGAATGACTGTAACAGGAAAAATTTCAAAACTTTATACAAAAGCACCCTTTTTTTTGAAACAGATTTCCTTTTAAATTTATAATTTTTGATAAAAAAGCCCTTTTTAATTAATTGGGGTCGTAAATTAAAAAAAATTTTAAAACCCCCAAAATTTTAAAAATTTTATTGTATTTCTTAACCCTTTCAAATTTCTTTTAAATTTTGTAGGATCTATTTGGAGGAGTTGTTTCTCCACCTTTCTTTGTTCTTTAAATTTTAAAACATAAAATTATAATTGAAATAATTTTCAGACAACGTTTCCAAGTTTAAATTTGGGTTAAAAAATGGGAAGACTACTTCGTTTTTCGCAGTAAATCCCCAAATACTGCGAGCAGAGGGATCCTGAGCAGGACCTCCGAGATGGCTTTGGGAGAAAAGGCAGCAAACTCTGTTAAAAAGAAAACCCCAAATGGGGCTTGGCAGTCCGGGTTTCGCAGGTGGAGTAAACGGGAAACAACAATGGGGAAAAAAAATGAAAAATAACCAACAAAAGGGGGAATATATATGTATATTATTCTTGCTCCTTTGGTGGATTTTTTCTAATCTTTTCCTTTTTCCTTTTTTGTTTAATTTTGGCAAGGGGCTAAGAAATTGTAAATCACAGTCGATTTTTCCCTTATTCTAACGTGTTTGGTGAATTTCTTAAGATTTGAGCTTACGAGCTATTAGTTCGCTCACAATCAAGAATTTAAGATTTAGGGAAAAAAATCATTTTTATGGACTGGGCCCTTTAATGAAAATTGAACCAAATAATTTAAAATTTTATAATTTTTTAAAATTAATTTAAAAATTTAAATCCCAATTAAATAAAAAATTAAATATCAATTAAAAAAATTTTTAATATTAAAAAACAGTAATTACATTAATTTAAGGCCAGATCTACACCCCCTCAGGGGGGGGAACTTTTCCCCCGTGTACGGGGGGCGCAATCCCGGGGTACCCAGCTGGGTGTATGGTGTGGATGAACGGGGATGATTGGCGTGCGGGCCCCTAAAAAGGACTTTCCATGAAATAGTGAAAAAAAACCCCGAAGAAAAACCCCCGGGGGGAGGCCCTCGTTAGCTGAGAAAGGAAACCTCCAAAGGGGGAAGAAAAACCCCCCGACAAAAAAAAAAAAATTTTTCTTGTTACAGAGGGATACAACAAGAAGAAATCTGAAATCTGACGTCCTGAGTCGGATACCGGGAACCGGGGGGGGGGGGGTGTAGCCTGGCTCCCCATGCGCATCAGGACGGTCGCCCGAGTTTTGCCGGCTGGGGCTGCGGTGGACAAAAAATGCCGGGAAGACGCGGAGGACCGTAAGCCTACGGGGGCCCTCTGGCGCGGACGAGGGGAACGATCCAAAGTATGTTGGAAACTGCTTGCACGGGCGTTTTCCAGTGCACGATTTGAGGATTCAGGTGCTCCCGAATATTGCGAGAGGCCAAAATCAAGTTTGGTGCCAAGGGAACCTGGGATTTGCCAGAAGTTCCCGCGTGCGTTTACCGGGGGTCCACCGTCTCCGGTATCTGAGTGGGGATATTTGTGGCTCGAGAACAGTGGTGGGGATTCCCGTTCCCGTCTCCCGGAGGGGGCGTGTGCGAGCGACACGGGGAACTGGGGGAGACCCCCTTTTGTCTCGCTTTTCCCGCCCCTTCGGGGATGGGGGCCGAAAGGAGGACCAACAGGGAAGGTCCATGGAGGGGATCCCACGGAAGGAAGAAAACCCCTCCCAAAAGATGCTGGGGGACCTCCCAGGAAACGGCGCCGCGGAGGGGTCGCCCCGAGGACCACGGGCGATTATGTTGGTCTCGCGGAGGCCAAGGAGGGAAAAAACGGGCGACTCCGTAGAGCTAAACCGGGCCCGCGGAGGGTTGGACCCATCTTTGGCCCGGGCTTCCCCGGGGGGGAGGGGGGAGAACGCGCCTTCAGAGGGGCTACAAGGTGGCGTCAGGGGTAAATCCCCCTGAGCTAATAAATTG
This sequence comes from Nylanderia fulva, assembly GCF_048542155.1. Classification (NCBI taxonomy): domain Eukaryota; kingdom Metazoa; phylum Arthropoda; class Insecta; order Hymenoptera; family Formicidae; genus Nylanderia; species Nylanderia fulva. Next base: position 2,357 of record NW_028189637.1, read on the forward strand.
CGGGTACGTTCATCCCCAAATTTGGGGGTTGGCGGACCCATGGCATCGAGGTCTCTTTGCCGGGAGCTTGGACTTCTTCGATGAAGGGGTAGTGTGATCGGGGGCTATCACGAGGGTTCGACGGATGCTGACCCCCCGGGAGGGATCCCAACCAGTGCAAACCGGGGTCCAGTTTGAGAATTTAAAACTCTGGAGCCCAGTTGGAGGTACGAGGGAAGCTGGCTTCGTTTGGGGTGTATTGCCGGAGGGAGTCACGCTATTCCGATACGGGAAAAGGGGAGAAAGAGAAGGGGCGAGCTGGGTTTTCTTTTGGACCAAAACCCGGGGGACCCCCGGGTTCGTTTGCTGGCGGCAGGGGGAGGACTGCCCCGGTTACGGTGGCGGGGGGGGTTCTCCCTTTCGATCGTCGTATTAACGACTTGGGGGAAACATTGCGTCAATCGTCGGGGCCCTTTGAGGGCGGACTTGCGGGGCGGGCGGGGCCCCTGTCTTTTTGGGCACGCCCTGCGTGCCCCCGCGCAGGAAGTGTTGGGGTGCGGTTGCACCGAGCGGTTCCCGCCGGGGGGTCCGCTGCTTCCGCTTCCTGGGAGGTCTGGGGATGTGGGCGCGGGGCGTACTGGTGGTGGTGGGGTCGGTCGCTCTCGCTGGGGGCCTGCCCCTGGAGGGGGTGCGGCGGGCACCCGGCTCGCGGGGAAGGAAAAAGCGTGTGCCCCCCTCTCCCCCCGTCGTGGTGGTTTAAACCCTACGGTCGGTAGGGGAGGGGGGGGGCGCGAGAATAGTTGCCTGGGTTTTCTCCGGAGGCAAAGAAAAATTTTGCCCTCCAAAAACGGGGCAAAAGGGACGATGGGGCTCGTCGAGGGGCGACGGGTAGTTTTTTTTTTTGTCTGTCCAAGAAGGGACTTTCCAAATTTGGGAGAGCTGGCGTCCAATGCGAGAGGTGGACCTCTGCGGGAGGGGGAGTTGGGTGGCGACCCCCCCGCATGGGGGGTTCGGTTGGGGGGTTATGGCCCTCATTCAAAGGGATTTTCCCCAGAGGTGTTTCGGGGCCGGCTGGATGTAGCGGGGGCGGGGTTTAAAATGTGGGGCATTCGTTTTTCCCCAACTCGACTTGGGGACGTGTGGGTCCGTTGTCCGGCGGGGCCGCGCGTAGGCTCATCAAGGGGGGGCATCTTAGGGGGGGGGGTGGTGGCGTTTACGGACGCCCTTGGCCCGGCCCCCCCTGCAATGCTTTAGGGTCATGTTTTTGGCCACACGCGAATAGGTGCGAATCAGGCCGATCGATGGGTTGCTGTTAATGGGCCGGTCAGGGGGGCTTTTGGGCACCCAAAATTTGCGCCCCCCCTTGCCTAGCTTTAAAAGGGGGCCGGGTAGGCCCTCACAGACAGACCCGGGCTCTAGCTCTTGTGCGAGGAGGAAAACCCCCCCCCAAGGGGTATGGAGGACGGGTGTGGTTTCCCCCCCCAAAATCGTCAGCGCCCCGGGGGGCCCTCTCTTGAGGGTTCCCCGGGGGATGTGCGTTTCGGGGGCCGGGGTGTCCCGGGGGCCCCGCAGGTATTCCGCGGTTCCCTCGCCTCCTCAAGTCTATTCGTTATCAGTCAAATTTTGGGTTAGGGGAGTGGGGCCCTACATCGCCCCTTCCCTGCGGGAGGAAAAAAGGTCCTTTTTCGCTCTCTGTTTATCTTTGTCCTCCCCAAAAATGTGGTTTTAAGGAGGGGGCCCTGCAATTTTTTTCCCTTAATCGGAACTGGCAGGTTGGGTTTACGCTCTCGTTGGGGCTTATTTTTGTTGCTAGTCAACCTCGTTGTCTTTTTTTGTGGGTAAAATACTATCCTTTCACCACTAAATGTGGTTCCCTCTCCCTTTTTTTATTTTAGCCCTTGTGGGGGGGCCCTGTGGCCTTATTTTATTTGGTCACGTTGTGGTTGTGTACATGTTTTGTCACCGTGTTCCGTTTTGTGATGCCCCTTGTGACGCCCTCAGTCTTGTGAGTCCATGTACCTTGTTTTTATTGGGGCTTTTTTCCCCCGCTTCCGTGGGGACGGAAAGAGGAGGAGTGAGGGTTCAATCTCATTGCACCTGCCCCTGGGGACAAAGAGAGGGGGTTGGCCCCGGCTCCCTCTTGCTCCCTTCCCGTAGGGAAAGTGTGCGCGGGAAGTGTTTTCCTGGGGGAACCCCCACCTTCTTCCCGGGGGGAAGACCCCCCAAAAGGGGGTTTGGGGCCGGGGGGTGTCCATGGAAGTTTGCGGAAGGGGTTTTCCCGGGAATCCCCTAAAACAAAGGGTTTAGTGGGGGTTTTGGGTTTTGGGTCGGCCCCTCCTTCAGAGGGGGAAAACCCCCCAACCCTTCGGGTCCCCCTCGGGGACCCAGTCGGTACGGTTTTTTGGGTTTAAAGAAAATTTTCCCTCCCCTAAAAAAAAAAAAAAAAAAAAAAAAAGGCCAATCACAACAGGTGGTAAGCTCAAGCTTTAAAAAATTCCCCCAATCACAGTCAAGTGGAAAAAAAATTTTACTGTGTTTGATCATTTTTAAAGGTTAGAGCTTATACATCTATTGTCCCCCCCGCCTAATTTTTAAAAACATCAATTAAGGGTCGACAGGGGGCCGGAAAAACCCCCAAATTTTTGGAGACCTCGCGGGGTGACAACGCAAACTCCGATTCATGTTGCCAAGCCGAAAACCAATTCTCGGTTTTTGTAGTGGTGCGTCGTACACTACAACACTTTTGGCATTGCTCACCGGACGCACCGGGAAGAGAAAAGGCCGAAAATTTAGTTTCTCCTTGTTCCTTATCGTGCCGGATTCGCGGGGAAGGGGCCTGAAAATGCTTTCGGGCCCTTTTCCGTAGCAAAAAAGGCAGTAGCGTAAAAGGCTAATAAGTCCTATTTTTTTGAAAATTTTATTATGCTTATGCACAATGTGCGTTATATAAATATATTATTATATATATAATTATATAGATAATATTTATAAAATTAATTTAAGGGTCCGGGGGACAGGGTGGAGACCCCTTGGCCGGCCGGGACTTACGGATTTTTTACCCATATAAGCCAAAATATTAATGAACTTTTTAAAATTTTTACGATATTTTTAATCATAGGATGGTCCGAGGGAGACAAGATCGATTTTTTAAAAAAAAGATAAATTAAATTTTTTTAATAAAATTTTGGGGAGGCGCGCTAGCAGGGGGAAAGGGTTTTTGGTTTAGCCCAGATCGTATTTAATTTTTAAAAATTTTAAAGACCCATAATGAAATTTGACTTTTTTGTCCCCCTGCTTTATTAATAAGAAATATTAAAAAAATTTTCAGGAAGCTACGTAACTTCTTTTTGAAATATTTGGGATAAAAAATCTCACAAAATCATATCGGGGGAAATTTTTCGTGGTAACATACTGACAGCTTGACAAGGAGAGAGTATCATTCTATTTTTGTCTCTCTTGCATTTGATAGTGTAAAATCAGTATAAATAAAAAAACCAAATAATTACGCACACGAATGAGAAATTTTTTTACATCTCTCATTATTAAAAAATAAAAAGTAATGCAAAAAAATTTTTCACATTTTAAAATAGATGTGGGTATAAACATATGGAAATCTTATAAGAAACTGTACACGATTGCGTAATATTAGATTAAAAGTCGCAAAAGATTTTGCAAATATTTTTTTAAATAAAAATTTTTAAAAAAAAAAAAAAAAATAAAATAATAATTTTTATTATTCTTTTTTTTTTCAATTTTTAACTAAGAAAAAGCGACGTAGAAAGAAAAAAAAAAAAAGGGAAAGAAAAAAAAGAAAAAAAAAAAAAAAAAATTAAAAAACAAAACGTAAATATATTTTTAAAATAAATTATCTATCTTTTTAAATCTTTACACACAACTCTTTTTTCAAAAAAAGAAAAAATAATTAATAGAAGAAGAAAACAAAGAATAAGAAATTTTATTAATTTCTTCTTTTTTTTTTATTTTTTTTTAATTTTTATTAAAAATAATATTTTGCAAAATCATTTATTGACTTGTAACATTTATCTAATCATGTACAAAAATTCTTTATATTTTTTCGTATTAACTACCCAAATTAGTAAAATTTGTTTTTTTCCTTAAAAAGGGGGAAACCCCGAAAATTTTTTTTCCGGGGGGGAAAAAAAAAAAAAAAAAAAAAAAAAAAAATTTTTTTTTTTTTATTTTTAAAAAATTTTGTTTTTTTGTTTTTTCCTTTTTTCCCCTGTTTTTTTTTGTTGTTTGCCCTTGTGTGTGGGGTTCCCTTTTTTTTTGGGCCCTATTTTTGTTTTTTTTTTGTTTTTTTTGTTTTGTTGTTTGCTTTGTGTGGTGGTTTTTTTTTCTTTTTTTTTGCCCCCCCTTTTTTTTTTTTTTTTTTTTTTTGCTTTTTCTTTTTTTTTTTTTTTGTTTTTTTTTTTTTTTTTGGTGCCCCCCTTGCGGTTCTGTGTGATTTTTTTTTTGTTGGGTTTTTTTTTTTTTTTTTTTTTGGTTTTTTGTTTTTTTTTTTGGTTTTTCTTTTTTTAAAAAGCTTAGGTTGTCCCTTTTTTTTTTAATTTTTTGAAAGTTTTTAAAAAAAAAAAATTTGGGGGTTTTTTTTTTAAAAAAAAACTTGTTGTAATTTTGATAATCCACAAGGATTAACTTAATAAATATTTTAAAATTTTTTTAAAATTTAAAATTAAGAGTTTTAATTAAAATTTTATATTATAATTAAATTCAAATCAAAATGTAGAATATTAAATTTAAAATGATTTTATTGAAAAAATTTTTTTGTAAATTATTTTAAAATTTTTTTTTGGGGTTTTAAATGTAAATTTATAAAAATTTTATAAGTTTGTTATTTTTAAATTAGTACAATTGCCCGCCGTTCTTATTAATTAGTTTTGGAAAAAAATCGTAAAAAAGAAATTTTTGGGAAAAAGTTTTAAAAAAAAAAAAAAATTTTAGTTTTTTTAAAAATATTTTTTTTACATTGAAAAGATTAATGATTTAAATTTTTATTAAAATTAAAAAAAATTAAAATTAAAATTTTTGAAAATTTAATTGTTTGTGTGTGTGTTTTTTTAATTAATAAATTTATAAAAATTGTTTTTTTGTTGTTGTTTTTCCCTATTTTGTTTTGTTGTTTTTTTTTAAAAAAAAGTTTTTTTTTGTACCTTTTTGTATCAGGGATTTTTAATTTTTTGTTTTTGGAATTTTTAAAAATTTCTCGGTAAAATGGTTAATAAAATTTAAAGTTAATGTATAAATTTTTTAATATTTTTTTGGAAAAAGTTTTTTTAATCCCTTTTTTTTAAATCTATTTTTTTTTATAAAAATTTAATTTATAAAAATCATTCAAAAATTAAAATATTAAAAAATTTAATTTAAATTTAGAAAAAAATTTAGGGTCTTTTAATTTTTTTTGTTTTTTTTGTTTTTTTTTTTTTTTTTTTTTTTTTTTTTTGGGGGTTTTCTTTTAAAATTTTTTTGCCCTTTGATTTTTAAATTTTTTTTTGTTTTTTTATGTGTTGTTTTTTTTTTTTGTTTTTTTTTTTTTTTTATTTTCCCCTTTTTTTTTTAAAATTTTTCCCCCCTGGTTTTTTGAAAATTTTTTTTCGCCTGTTTTTTCCCGCGTTTTTGCGGGGCCCCGGTGCTTCCCCTGTTTTTTAAAAACGAAATGAAGGGGAATTGATGAATTAAAGCTGTTTAAATTTTGGTAGTTTTAAAATTAAAAATTTTTTTAATTTAAAAATTTTTTAAAAGAAATTAGGGAACAAAAAGACCTATTAATTTAAAAAATTTTTTAAATTTTTTTAAAGGGAAAAAAAATTTTATTTTAATGTTTATATTTTAGGGGGAGGAAAATTTAAATAAAAAAAACTTTATTTAAAGATATTTTAACTTATTAATAAAAATTTTTAAAAAGATTGATTTTTAAAATTAAAAATTTTTTTTTTTTTTATAAATAATTATTAAAAAATTTAAATTCCCTTGGGGGATAACAGCGTAATATTTTTAGAAAGTTTTAATAAAAAATATTGCGACCTTGATGTTAAATTTTAAAATAAAAAAAAGGAAAAATTTTTAATTTTTAGTCTTTTTCGAAAAAAAATTTTACTGTTTTTAGTTCAAATCGGTGTAAGCCGATGGTTTCTTTTAAAAAAATTAAAAAATTTTGACAAAAGGATTTTTTTTAAAATTATTTTTTTTTAATGAAAAATTTTTGATTAAATATAGTAAATAAAAAAATTATTTTGGCAGATTTAAAGTGTAAAAAATTTGTTTTTAAAATGTTTTATAATAAAAAAAAATTATCAAGTAAATTTGTAAAAATTTTAAAGATTATATTTTTATAGTGCTTTTAATTTTAAGTTTGTTAATTTTGTTATTAATTTTAATTAGTTGGGGAGTTTTTTTAATTTTTAATTGGAACAAAAAATTTAAATATGACAAATTCGTAAAAAAACCTAATAAAGGGGATTAAAAGATTATTTCAATCTTTTAGTGGGCATTAATTATTAATAAAAATTTTTTTATGTTTTAAAAATCAAATTTATAATTTTTTTTATTCCTTAATTAGATTTGTTTAAAAATAATATGTTTAGTATTTCCTTACTTACTAATTTTTTTTTTTTAAAAATTATTCTTTTTAAAATAATTGTTTTGATAAATTAAAGGGGATGTTATAATTTTTATGGGGTGATCACTAATTCGATTTTTAAAAAAGGGGAAACTTTCCCCAAAAAAAAATATTTAAAATAAAATTTTTTTTTTTGTTTTTTTATTTTTAAAAAAAAATTTTTTTTTTTTTATTAATTTCAATTTTTTTATGATAATTTAGTTTTAAATTTTTTTTTTTTTTATTGGTTTTTAAAAAAAATTTTTATAATTTTTTTTGGGGGAAATTTTTTCAGGGTTTTTGCAGGTGGGGTTTTAAATTTTTTTTTTCGGTTTTAATTTTTTTTTGTTTTGAATTTTTTTTGTTTTTTTTTCCTTTTTCTTTTTTTTTTAAATTTTATTGAATGTTAAATTTTTTTCTTCCCCCTTTCCCCCTTTCCTTTTTAAAATTTTATTTTATGTTTTTTTTTAAAAAAGGTTTTTTTTATTTTTTTATTTTAAAAATTTTTTTTTTTTAAAAAAAAAATTTTTAAAAAAAATTTTAAAAAAAAAATTTCTTTTTGTTTTCAAAAAACCAAAATTTAAAATATTACCAATTTTTAAAAAAAAATTTTTTTTAATTATTTTATTTTTAAATTTTTAAAAATTTTTTTTTTTTTTTATTTAATTAAACTTTTTTTGGGAAAGGTCCCGTCCCAAGTCCTTTTTTTTGGGAAAAATTTTTGGGGTTTTTTTGGGGGGTTTTGTTTCCCCAAAATTTTTTTTTGTTTAAAAGGAAAAAAGTGTTTTTAAATTTTAAGTGGGTAAAAGTTTTTTTTGGGATATAAAAAATTTCCCCCTAATTTGGGAGGGGATTTATATAAAATAAAAATTCTTTTTTGAATAAAAATTTGGGGAAAAATTTTAAAAAAAAATAAATTTAAATTTTTTTTGTTTAATAAAATTAAAAAATTTTAAAACCCAAAGAGTTTACTTTTTTTTTTTTTTTACAGTTCTCCTTTCTTTTTTTTTCCCGCCCCTTTTCTTGTTGGCCCAGGTCGTATGATCTAATAAAAATATTTTAAAATAAAAAAAAATTTTTCAAAATTTCAAATTTTTTTTTTTTTATTGGTTGTCTGAAAATTTTGTTTCGTTTCTTTTTGTTTGGGAAAAAAAATAATTTTAAAAAAACCCCCTTTAAATTTTAAAAAGCAAAATTTCCTTTAAAAAATTTTTGTTAAAAAATTTCCCTGCCCGCTTTTAATTTTTTTTTTTTTTTTTTTCCCAATTTTTTAAAAATTTAAAGGGTTTTTTTTTTTTCCCAAAAATTTTTTTTAAACCCTTTTTTTTTACATTTTTCTATTTTTAAATTTTTTATATTTTATAAATATTAAATTTTAAAAAAAAAGTTTAAATATTTAAAACAATTTTGGGGAAAATTTGAAAATCCTTTAATTTTTTTTCATTTTTAATTTTTTTCCCTTAAAATTTGGGGAAAAAAAAAAAAGTAAAACAAAAGAAACAAAAAAAAAAAATTTTTTTTTTAAAATTTTTTATAAAAATTTTTTTTATTTAAATTTTTTTTTTAAAAAAATTAAAAATTTAATTTTTAAAAATTTAAAAAAAATTGGGGAAAAAGGGTATATAAAATTTCAAAAAGAGGGGTTTTGTTGCTTATGTTTTTAGGGGGGGGTTTTTGGGATTCGGAAAAAGGAGTTAGGGGGGCATAATTAGGTTTTTTTATGGTGGGGGAAAGAAGGTTTTGGGGGAAAAATAAAATAAATGAGGTTTTGGCGTTTAAATGAAATCAAAATTTTCCCTTTTTCAGGGAGGAAAAAAAAATTTTGGGTTTGGGGGACCTGTGACCCTTTTTTATTTTTTAGGAAAAATTTTGGGTGAAAGGGTTAAAAAAAAATTTGCTTTTTTTTTGTGGGAAAAGGGGGGGAAAAAAAAAAAATTTTTAAAAATTTTTTTGGTTCGGGGGGTTAATTTAAGGGTGAAGGGTGAAATTGGGTTTATTTGGAAAAAGGGGGGGGTTTTAAAAGGGGGAACCCCCTTTAGTGTTTGGGAGGAAAAAATTTATTTTTGGAGGGGTGCTGAAATAAAAAATTGATTTGGAAAAAATAAAAAGGGGGTTTTGGTTTTGTTTTTGGGGGTATTAAAAAAGGGGAATTTGGTGAAAATTTTTTGGGAAATAGGTGAAAGGTAAAAAGTAATTTTTTAAAAATTTTTAAAAAATTTTTGGCGAAAAATTTTTTTAAAAATTTTTTAAAAAATTGGGATTTATTAAAGGGTTTTTATTTGATTTTTTGATTTTTTTTGGGGAAATTTTTAAATTTAAAAGGAAAAAGTGGAATTATAACAAAAGGGATGTTATAAACAAAAGTAATTAGAGAATTTTTCTTTTTTTTTTAAAAAAAATAATATTAATTTTTTTTTTTTGTTTTAAAAATATTTTGGGTTTTTTAAAAATTTTTTATAAATTTTAAAAAATTTTTTTAAATACCTATTTAAATGTAAAAAAATTTTAAAAAATTTTTTCTCTCCCCTTTTCTTGGGCTTTTTTTTCCTTTTTTTTTACTTTTTTGTTTATTTTTATTGTTTTAAAAAAATTAAAAAATTTTTTTTTTTTTTAAATCGATTTAAAAATTATTTTAGTTTTTTTTAAAATTTAAAAAAAAAAAAAATTAAAAATTTAAAAGTTTTTTTTTTAAATTAAAAAAATTTTAGAAAATATTACCAAATTTTACTATAATTATAAGGGGGGAAAAAATAAATTTTAAAAAAAAAACAATAAGGAAAAAAAAAATAATTTAAAATTGTTTATTAAATTTTTATTTTTAAAAAAAAATTAAATTTTTTAAAAAAAATTTTAAAAAAAAAATTATTTTTTTTTACTTTTTTTTCTAAACCGGTGTATTTTTAAATGCCCTCATTACCCTAAAAATTGGTTTTTTTTTTCACAATTAATCATTTTTTTTTTCCCAATTTCAAAAAAATTTTAATTTTTCCCTTTACCTTAAATTATTTTTTTAAAATTTTTTTAAATTTTTTTTTTTAAAAAACAAGGGGTTTTTTAAAAACCTAAAAGAAAAAAATTTTACCTTTTTTTTTTTTTTTTTAAAAAAAGGGGGGGGGTTTTAAAAATTTTTAAAAAAATTAAAAAACAAAAAAAAAAATTTTTTAAAAAAAATTTTTTTAAAATTAATTTTTTTAAGGGAAACTTGAATTTAAGAGGAAAACAAAAAAATTTTTTTTTTTTTTTTCTTAATTTTTTTAAAATTTTTTCAAAAATTTTCCAAAAAAATAAAATAAAAAAAATTTAAAAAAAAAAATTTAAAAAATATATTAATTTCATATCGTATTAAAAATTTATTATAAAAATTCATCACATAAATATTATTAAAAAAAAGTTAAAATTTTTTTGAAATTTTTTTAAAAAAATTAAATTTTAAAATTTAAAAATTAAAAAAAAATTATTCGAACGATAAAAAAATTATGAAAAACCCCCCCCCTAAACAAATTAAATTAAAAAAAAAAAATTTTTTTATTCATAAAATTTTAGGTTATTAATTATAAAAACCAATAAAAAAAAATCGGATTAAAAATTATATATAAAAAAATAAATTTAATTAATAAAAATTCAAAAAAAATATTTTCTAAAAATTAAAATTAAAAAATTTCCTTTAAATTTATTTTTGGAAAATTTTTTTTGCCCCATTTTGTTTAAAAAAAAAAAATAAATTTTTATCCCAAAAAAAATTTTTTACCCTTAAATTAAAAAAAAATTTTAATAAAAAAAAATAATTAAAAAAAAAATTTTTTAAAATTTGGGAATATTTTTTAATTTTTAAAAAAATCTAATTTAAGGCATAAAAATTATTTAAATTTTTTTTAAAAAATTCTTTTTTAAGAAAATAAATCCAAAATAAATAACTTTAAAAAACCCCCCAAAAGGTTTTTCAATTTGTAAAAATTAAAATTTTTGTTTAATAAGTTAAAAAAAACTTTAAATAATATAATTAATAAAAAATTTCCATTTAATATTTAACCCCCTTTTTAAAAAAAAAACTAAATTTTCAAATTTTATTTTTTTTTCTAAAATTTTTTTAAAAATTTTAAAATTTCAAAAGGGGAAATTTTTTAATTTAAACAAAAATTTTTAAAAAAAAAATTAATTTAAAAAAGTTTTCCCAAAAACCTTTTTTATTGGAAACCTTGGGTTACAAATTGAATAAATTTAAAATTTTATTATCAACCCTAAAAAATTTTTAAATTTTATTTTAAATTTTTTTTAATTAAAAAAAAAATCTTTTAAATTAAATTTTTTAAAAAAAAAAATTTTTTCCCTAAGGGAAATTTTTTTTTTTTTAAAAAAAAAAATTTTTTTTTAAAAAATTTCCTTTTAAAAAATTTATTTTGTTTACTTTAAAATTTTTTTTAAATTTTTTTCCCCCCAAAATAAAAAAAATAAAAATAAAATTTTTCCAAAAAAAAAAAAATAATTAAATTGGGTTTTTTTCCCTTTTAATTTTTTTAAAATTTTAAAATAAAATTTTAAATTTTAATTAAAAATTTTAAAAATTTTAATTAAAAAATTTTTCCCTTTTTTAAAAAAAAAAAAGGGAAACCCCCCCCAAAAAAGGGAAAAAAAACCGAAGAAAAAATTTTAAAACAAAAAACCATTTTTAAAAAAAAAAAAAAAAAAAAAAAGCCAAAAAAAAAAAAATTTTTTAAAAAAAAAAAAAAAAAATTTAAAAAAAAAAATAAAGGGGGGGAAAATTTTTTTTAAAAAAAATTTTAAAAAAAAAAAAAAAACATCCCTAATAAAATAAAAATTTTTAAAAAATTTTTAAAAAATAAAAAAAAAATTTTTTTTTAAAAAAAAATCATTTTTTTCTAAAAATTTTAAATTTTTTTTTATATTTTTTTCCATAATTTTTTTAAAATTTACAAAAAAAATTTTTAAAACCCTTTTTATTTTTATTTACTAAATTAAATTTTTTTAAAAAAAATTAAAAAAAAAAAATATTTTTTAATAAAATTTAAAAAATTTTTATAATTAACTTTTAAAAATCATTTTAATTTGAAAATTTTTTTAATTTTTAAAACCCCCATAATTTTTTAAAAAAAAATTTTTTTTAAAAAATTTTAAATTTTAAAATTTCAAAATTTTTAAAAAATTTAAAAATTAAAATTAAAAAATCTCTAAATTTTTAAATTTTATTATAAAAAAACCCACCCCAAAAAAATTATAAATATTAAATTTAAAATTTTTTTTTAATTTAATAAATTATTAAAATTTAATTTTAATTAAAAAAATATTTTTAAAAAAATAAAATTTTTTTTATTTTTTTTTTTCCAAATTTTTTATTTTTTTTAATTTTTTAAAAAAATTTAATAAAAAATTTTAATAATTAAATTAAATTTAAAATAAATTTTTAAAAAAAATTTTAAAAAAATCCTTTTAAAAAAAATTAAAAAAAAATTTTAAAAAAAAATTTTTAAAAAATATAAAACATAATTTCTTTTAAAATTTTAATTTTAAAATTTAAATTTTTAATTAAAACTTTAATTTAATTTTAAAATATTAAAAAAAATTTTTAAAATTATTTGTTTTCAAAAAAAAAGTTTTTTAAATAATAAAAATTTTCCCCAAATTTTTTTTTTTTTTGTTTAAAATTTTAAAATTTTTAATAAATTTTTTTTTTATTAAATATAGGGTATTTTTAATTTTTTTAAATTTTAAAAAATAAATTTAAAAAAAAAAATTTTTTTTAACTAAATATTTAAAAAAAATTTAAAAAAAAAATAAATTTTTTAACAAATTTAAAAAATTTTAAATTTTTTTTTAAAAAAATTTATAAAATATTTTTTAAATAAATTATTATTATAATTTTATTAAAAAATTTTTTTTTTAAAAAAATTAAAAATTTTAAAAATTTTTTAAAAAATTTAAAAAAATTTTTTTTTAAAAAAATTTTTTTTTTATAAAAAAAATTTTAAAAAGAAAAAAAAATTTTTCCCTACCTTTTAAATAATTTTAAAAATTAATTCCTTTTTTTTTTAATCAATTATAATTTAAAATTTAAAAAAAATTTAAAACCCTTTTTTTTTTTGACAAAAAATAAAATAATTTCAATTTAATTTTCATTTTACATTATTTATTTTTTATTTTTTATAAAAAAAATTTTTTTTTTAAATAAAAAAAATTTTCCAAAATTTTTAAAATTTTTTTTTTAATAAATTTTTTAAAAAATTTTTTTTAATTTTTTTAAAAAATAAATTTAATTAAATTAAAGGGAAAAAATATTTTTTTTATCCCTTAAAAAAAAAAATAAAAAATTAAAAATTTTTTTAAATTTTTTTTATTTATATATTTACTGAAAATCTAAAAAATTTTAACGGCAAAAAAGTTTAAATAATAAATATTTTCTAAAAATTTTTTAATAAAAAAAAAAAAATTAAAAAAAAAAAAATAAAAAAAAAAATTTTCTTTTATCTTTTTTTTTATTTAAATTTTTTTTATTTGAATAAAATTTTTTTAAAAAAATAATGTTAATTTTTTAAAATATTTTTAAAAGTTTTAATTAATATTTTATAAAAATTTTAAATTTTTTATATAATTAACCCCAAATTTTTTTTAAAAATTTTTTTAATTATTTTAATACCCTTTTTTCAAAAAAAAAAAAATTTTAAAAAAAAAAAAAAAAAAATAAAAAATTTTTTTATTTTTTTTTATTTTTTTTATAAAATTTTATTCAAAAAATATTTAACAAAATTTTTTTTTATTTAAAATAATATTCCTAATCGTTACGCTTTTCTTTTAAATTTATTTTTTACTACCCCAAATACTATTTAATTTAAATTTAATTTTATTACTTTTAAATTTTTTTTTAAAAATAAATAAAAATTTTTATTTTTCCTAAAATTTTTTTGAATTATTTTAACTTCAAATAAAAACAAAATAAAAAATTTCTTTTAATTTTTAATTTACAAAAATTTATGGTGATTTAGGAATTTTTTCCCAAATTCTAAAAAGAATTACTATTCTAAAAAATTTTTTTTTTATATTTTTTTAAAATAAAAAAAAAAGTAAATTTTGATTAAATTTTTTAAAAAATTTTTTTAATAAATTAAAAAGTTTTGGGGAAAATTATTTTATATTTTTAATATATTCGAATTTTTAAAAATTTTTTTTTTTTCCAAAAAAAAAGGTTTTAATTTATTAAAATATCGTAAAATTTAAAAAGATCATAAATTTTTTTGGAATAATTTTATGAAAGAATTGAAATTCCCCGGGGGGGGTAGGGGTTCCCATTTTTTGAAATTTAAAAATATTTACCCAAAAAAACTTTTTTTTTTTCCTTTAAAAATTTTTTTTATAAATTTTTTTTTTAAATTTCTGCAATAATTTTTTTTTTAAAATTTCCTTTTTATTAATTGTTTTTTTTAATTAAAATCCATGAAAAATTTTTTTTTTTTTAAACAGGGGGTTTTTCCCTATAAATTGCCCTCCTTTCCCAAAACCTTTCCTTAAAAAAAATTTTTTTTGTACAAATAAAACCCTTTTCATTCAATTATTTTGGAAAAGAAAAAAATACCTTTTCGATTTTGTTTTTTA
>NW_028189638.1:0-16552 GCF_048542155.1 Nylanderia fulva
GAAGCGATATTAAATATGAGATAGTATTAGAGGAAAAAAAAAATTAGAATCGAATTGTTGGTGTGTTGCGGTAGAAGTAAAAGATAAATTATATAAAGGAGTGATAATGGTAATATATCACTCACCGAGCGCATCGCACGGAGATTTCTTGAGATTTTTCGAGGATATAGTAGAAGAGTTTATAATAAAGGGAGAATGCATGGTAAAAGGAGATTTTAATATATTGTAGATCTTATGAGAGATTCGTTTTATGCGAATAAACTGCAAACGACAATGCTAAGCTTAGGTATGAAACAATATGTTAACGAACCGACGAGAATTACGAAAGACAATCAGACAATTATAGATTTGATCTTCGCTAATAATAATAAAATAGTACAGGTAATTCATGAACCTAAAATTACGGATCACGCGTGGCTGAAAGTTGAGCTGAGTGTTAGTAAAACTGAAAGTAAATATAGAGAATGTCGAAGTATTCGAAAAGAATTGAGAGGTAATACTATTTTGAAATGTCTGGACGGAATTGAAATAGAGCGTGTAGAGACTATGAAATATCTAGGTATAATTATCGATGACAGACTTCGATTTCAAGATCACTGTGATTATATGTTAAAGAAAATAGGTAAAAAAACGAGTTTCTTGAATAGAGTAGGTAATTACATATCAGTGTATACTAGATGCATTATATATAAGACAATCATAGCTCCTCATTTTGAGTATTGCGCGACGATATTAATAGGCATGGGGGAGACGCAGATAACCCAACTGCAGAAGGTACAAAACAGAGCTATGAGGATAATACTTCAATGTGATAGATACACCAAAGTGGAAGACATGCTAGAGGCGTTGCAATTTATGTCAGTAAGACAAAGATTACAATATAATATATGTATATTTATTTTCAAGATATTGAATAATCTGTTACCAATTCAGTTAAGAGATAAGTTACAAATAGTAGGGAACAAATGCGATAGGGAAACAAGACAAGCGGGTAATATCGAAATTTCAATTTCGAAAAACAAGGAGTGCACAGAAAAGTTTGTTTTATGAAGGAAGTATATTGTATAATGTCCTGCCAGTAGAAATTAAAACTTGCGATAGGCTCGAATTATTTAAAAGAAGATTAAAAGCGCATATCTTACATATGTAAATGTTAAAACTGTATAAGAAAATAGCTGAGAAAGCTAAATAAAAGCTCATCAATCAATCAATCTCCCGGTGTCTCTCGCCCTCTCTCTCGCTTTCTCTTTTTCTCTCCCTCTCTCTCTTTTTCTCTCCCTCTCTCTCTCCTTTTTCTCCCTCTCTTCCCCTCTTTCTCTTTCGCTTTTTTTTACTCTTTCCTGCTCTCTCTTGCTCTCTCTTTCACTTTTGCTTTCTTTCGTGTTTCCTCTCGCCCTCTCTTCGCTCTATCCCGCTTTCCCTCTCTTTCTTTCTCGCTCTTTTCCGGTGTCTTTCGCCCTCTCTCTCGCTCTCTATCTCTCTCTTTCTCTCTCTTTCTCCCCCTCTCTCTCTCCTTCTCTTTCTCCCTCCCTCCCCCACCTTTCTTTGCTTTTTCTCGCTCTCTCCTGCTCTCTTTTGCTCTCTCTTTTACTTTCGCTTTCTTTCGTGTTCCCTCTCGCCCTCTCTCGCTCTTTCTCGTTTTATCCCGATTTTTCTCGTTCTTTCTCGCTCTCTCCTGGTGTCTCTCGCCCCCTCTCTCTTTCTCTTTCTCTTTTTCTCTTTCTCTCTTTCTTTCTCTCTTTTTCTCCCTCTTCCTCTCTCTCTCCCTCTCCCTCTCTCTCTCCCTCTCCCCCCTCTTCTCTCTTTCGCTTTTTCTCGCTCTTTCCTGCTCTCTCTTGCTCTCTCTTTCACTTTCGCTTTCTTTCGTGTTCCCTTTCGCCCTCTCTCGCTCTTTCTTGCTCTATCCCGCTTTCCCTCGTTCTTTCTTGCTCTCTCCCGGTGTCTCGCTCTCTCTCTCTCTCTCTCCCTCCTCCTCCTCCTCTCCCTCTCCCCCCTCTCTTTTTCTTTCGCTTTTTCTCGTTCTCTCCTGCTCTCTCTCTAACTTTCGCTTTTTTTCTTCTCGCCCTCTCTCGCTCTTTCTCGCTCTATCTCGCTTTCCCTCGTTCTTTCTCGCTCTCTCCCGGTGTCTCTCGCCCTCTCTCTCTTTCTCTCTCTCGCTTGCGCTCTCGCTCTCGCGCTTTCTCTCTCTATTCTTTTTAAATAATGTTAGTTAGAAAAAAGGAGTTAATATTTTTGCGCAGGATCTTCAGGACTTTTTCCAGGACACCTTCAAAAATTAGCGGCTTCTGAAGCGGTAATAAGTAAGTTAATTAATTAAATTATTCAAAAAGGTTGCTGTGCGCCTGTAAAAAAGGCCGCTGTGCGCCTGTAAAAAAGGTTGCTGTGCGCCTATACAGAGCTGCTGTGCGCCTGTAAAAACCGGCTGCTGTGCGCGGATACAGAGTTGCTGTGCGCCTGTAAAAAACGGTTGCTGTGCGCCGATACAGAGCTGCTGTGCGCCTGTAAAAAAGGCCGCTGTGCGCCTGTAAAAAAGGCTGCTGTGCGCCTATACAGAGCTGCTGTGCGCCTGTAAAAACCGGTTGCTGTGCGCGGATACAGAGCTGCTGTGCGCCTGTAAAAAACGGTTGCTGTGCGCCGATACAGAGCTGCTGTGCGCCTGTAAAAAGGAGCTGCTGTGCGCCTGTAAAAACACAAACTGCTTGGCAATATCTAATGGCAATATACTGCGCGATTGAAAAGTGAAGCTACTGCGTACTTATAATAAAAAATTGACGTTTATAAAAAGTATTTTGTTTACATTATATACATACAAAATGTCTGTTAAAATAAAAAGCATATGATTCTATCGTCTAAAGAAAAAGATATAATTATTCAAGGTGAATGGTTAACTGACATGCATATGGAACATTTCGGTTGTCTTTTACAAAATTGTTCAGATTTTAGACCTGTCGAAACTTGGCGAGTGCAGTGTCTTGATACAATTCAACCTATGCCAATAGATAAAAAACATATACAAATATTGCATAGTTCATCGGGTCCATTCGATGGACATTGGGTATGCAGTTATTATGACACGAAAAATATATTTATTTATGATTCTTTAAATTCTAAGAAATTACATGAGCATCATAAACAATTCTTATCAAGATTATTTCCAAAATATTTTGAAAAACGTTTTGTAAAATTTCCTACCGTTCAACGTCAACCAAATTGTAATGATTGTGGTGTTTTTGCAATAGCTTTTGCGATTTCATTATTATTTAATATTAAACCTGAAAAAGTAAGGTATGATCATAGTTTAATGCGTCTGCATTTGCTGAAAATTTTAGAAACAAATGTAATCAAGCATTTTCCACAAGATTTACAATATAATACTCAGAAAGTCTTTCCATTGGCAGTAATAAAATTTAAAGAAATTGATGCTGCTCGTGTACGTACGAAACGTCAATATGAGACACAACAAAAATTAAAATCGAAGGAAATTTACGACATTACTCAATCTAAAAAAGATTTGAATAATGTACAATTAGAAGAAAGTAAAATGGAAAGAAACAAATATAATTTCGAAAATCAAGATAAAAAAGAACAAATTTTGTATTTACAAGAAAATAAAAATCTTGAAAATAATAGTGCTAATTTAAAAAATAATTTTGATAAAATGTCGCAGCAATATGCACAAGTTTTGGAAAATAAACGCGTCAAAAAGCGACACTTATATGCACAAGATTTAGAAAATAATCGTGATAAAAAGCGACAACGATATGCACAAGATTTAGAAAATAATCGTGATAAAAAGCGACAACGATATGCACAAGATTTAGAAAATAATCGTGATAAAAAGCGACAACGATATGCACAAGATTTAGAAAATAATCGTGATAAAAAGACAACGATATTCAAAAAATTTGAAAAATAAACAAGGTTTACAAAATAATTGTGTTAAAAATGAAAATCAACGTAATCAAGAATTTAAAATAAGCACAAAATCTATATCTACAATAACAAAATTCAATTGTGCAAAAAAGTTATTAAAAAATATAAAAAAATTGTATCGAAAAATTCTATAAAATTTCGTTATTCTTTAGAAATAATTATAAAAAATATTACAGAGAAACTCAATATTAAAGGTCATATTGAGAAACGACTAAAAGCCGAAAAAATCGTACGGTGGTGTATGCATATTAGGAACAATCATGTTCGCAATATATACAAATTGTTAGCTTTAATTAAAAAGAAATCAGAAGTAAGTTTGACACTTGTCGCTGAATGTTCTAAACTTGAAGAAAAAATAAATGTTTTATGTGGCGAATCTAGGCATACAGCCTCATCCGAAAATTATTTTATTGATTCCACATATCATCATGTAACTTCAAAAGAACCTTTGGATACGAAAAAAGAAATTCTAAATATATTACCGTTAATAAAAAATGTAACTTCATCAAATTCTTTAATAATACGTAATAGATACGAAAGGACGAGTTATGAATATATTACCGTTACAAAAAGAATCATTAACAAAATCTTGGTTGTGCAAAACTTCATGTAAAATTGATTCGTTTTTAATTGATTGTTATCAAAAGTTTCTGCAAACTATAGATAACTGTACTTTAAAGAATGTACCAGAATTGATAAAAAATATTCATGAATGTACTATGAAAACCACAAATGAGAAATTGGGTCATACGCGTAGCTGTCATATTGATTTAACACTTTGTAAAGGAATGTTTCTCTTCCAGTTCAATTATTATCTCCTCATTTTCCAAAAGTAAGATATATTAAGCATTTAATTTATAAAATGACTGCTTTTTATCAAAAGATTGAAAATCTCGATAAAGCATTAATTTATGCTGATTTAAACGGATTGAATGAAATTGTGACTTGTGCACAAGAAAAAACAGATATGTACAAACATCAACAGACAGATACAATTCTGAGTGATGATGATATTTTTTCTAAATATCATGAAGCATTTAAAGCTTTAACTAAACGTTCTGAAGACACACCACGGCATATTTGCGTATCATGTGAAAGATTGTGTTATCAAAGAAGTTTGTTTAAAGTTAGTAATATTCAAGCACAAATAGACAATCAAATTTGGAAAGATTTAATGGCACATATTCAACAACACAAAATTAATGCAGAATATATATGTAATTATTGTGCAGGCAAATTTCGTAAAGGTCTATTACCTGCATATTGCATCTTGAATAATTTCATCACAAATGTTGTGCCTGAAATAATATTATCTCTTAACACATTTGAAAAAATTCTTATATAAAGAGCTAAAGCATTTCAAACTGTTCTTAAAATGGAAACTGTTATGAATAGAAAGTTGCCTCATAGGCAAATGATACAAAAAGTTAAAGGTAGAACGTTTCATTTACCACTTCCGTTACAGGAGACATTGAATAAATTATGTCATAATATTGGTCCAATAAATATTAATCATGAATTATATATATTAGTTAGAGGTGTTCCGACAAAATCAAAGATTATTTGGGAAGAGATGGTTAATATTAAAAAAATATTTGATGCTTTAACGTGGTTAAAGCGCAACAATGCTTTATACTCTCACATTATATTGCCAATTAATCATAATGAGTTAGATTTGGAAAAGTTAGAAAATTTAGTATTCCAAGTGGAAGAGACAGAAAATGATACAGAAGCAATATTGGATGACAACTATGAATTATCAAATAATTCGATAAAAGAGACAAAAAATGATATGGAAGATTTATTAGAACAACAAAAAGCAATATTAACTCAAGTTACTGATGAAAATAATGGCTATTACGAACAATATTCTATCTATCCCTTATATGAAAAAAAAGCAAATAAAACTTCGACAAGTTTATATCAAATGTTAAAAATTAAAGATCTGCCTTTAGATAATTGTGAAAAATGTTTAGATTTAATGTGTTTTCCATATGTATACCCTTTTGGTATTAATGGACAACATGAGATTAGGCCAGTCAAACTACATAATCATGAATTTATTAAATGTCGTTTGACATCTAAACATCCACAATATAGATTAAATCAACAATATTTATTTTATTTGTTAAACGATGCAAATATGCGTCAATTAAGTCGTGGAATTTTTCATAAAATGAATGTAACTAATCCGCGAGTTCGTTATACAGCTGCAGAATATTTAGATGCAATGTCGAAAGAATTGTTGGAATCTAATCTGAGTACAATATTTTCGACACTTCGAAATACGGAGCAATATTGGCGTAAACCGAGAAGTGATTTAAATTGTATGACGCAGCATTATGGGCCTGCGACATGGTTTATAACACTAAGTCCGAGTGAATGGTTATGGGAAGATTTAGGTGAATATATTCGTGAAGTAAATGGATGGCATGATACTTCCTTATGTGTTAACGTACTTGTTGCTAAAGATCCTGTATCAACATCTAGGTTTCTCGATAATAAATTTAGAGCAATGCTTGACTTTATTAACTCTAAAGATCATCCAATTGGAGAAGTAACGCACTATTTCTGGCGACGAGAATATCAAGGTAGATAAATACAACATTTTCACATATTAATTTGGATTAAAAATGCATCTATTTTCGGTGAATCTACTATTGAAGAAGTCTCCAAATTTATCTTACAATATATAAGTTGCAAAATGCCAGATGCAAATATTTCGCCATTATTGTACAGACGTGTTAAAACGCATCAGCAACATATACATAACAATTATTGTCTTTGTTCTAAAAAAGTAGGACGTAAAGTTATTCGTCGGTGTCGTTTTGGATTTCCTCGACCCGTTACTGAAACTTTAAATATGAGAGATGTGGCAACTTCGATTGGCCGAACTCCGACGGGTTAGCGTCCTCATTTGAGTGAAACTAAAATTGTCGATAATTATCGATAATTTTAATTCCGCTATTATCGATAATAATCCATATATGTCAAAAAGCTATTTTAGTGTGTTCAACATATTGAAATCAGACAATATAATATATTTTTACTGTCGAATCATCTCGCACACGCATCTAAGCGTCAATGACAGTAAAACATACATATATAAATGTGTCTCTTTATGACATAGTTGAACACAATTTCAATATTGCTCTTATATATTTTGATGATATATGCATATTTTCATGTATTTTTCAAAGGAAATATACAATCTACCATATATATATATACAAAGTGGTTCAAAAGTCCGGCAACGGTCAATTATGTCCAAGAAATAGTGGTCTTATGAAAAAAATATAAAAATTGCAGGGTTCAACCCGGAAAAAATTTTTTATATATAATTATATCTAAATAATTATATAATTATACATAATTATATGTGAAATATGTTCAATTCAATTCAATTCTTTATTCGTCCCCTAAGGGATTGAAGGCGCTTTTGAAGGAGCGTTCCCCAACATTACAAACTCTTACAATCTTACTTATATCTACTCTTAACTCTACTCTTACATCTAATTTACAAATAACTTAATTCTACCTTAACCTACTTATCTACTACTTTAGAGAGAGAAAGAGCCGTCCCTACCTATCGCTTCGCTTCGGCTTCCGATTCCCCATACATTCTCCACCACCTCATTCATACCTCACTCATTCTCTTCCTCATACTTCCTTCCTCCTCTTCCCCTCCCTCCCTCCTTTCTTCCGTTCTCCCCTCTTCCCTCTTTTTCTCTATTTCTCTCATCCATCCTTCTCCTTCTCCTCCTTCCTGCAGTATTTCCTTTATTCTTTCCCACCAGTTTCCCTTCCCCCCTTCTCCCCCACATTCTCCTATCACATGCTCCCATGTTTCATCTTCTATCCCGCATAACCTACACCTTCTTTTCCCCTCTTCTTCCCAGTATCTCGCCCCTCTCATCTCATTGTTCATTCTGAACCTAACTATCCTTCTCCATTTACTTTCCCCCCATCCCTTTCTCAGGTATTCCGGTAAACCCTCCTCCTTCCATTCCCCATACCATCTATTATATCTCGACTCTCTTATCCTCTCCCATCTTTCCTCCTTCTGCCTTTCCCTGTCTTTCTGTTCCCACCCCTCATATACTTCCTCTCTCCTTCCCCTTTTTTCCTCCATCTCTTTCCCTTCTATTCCTCTTTCTTCCCCGAATTTCCCCCTCTCTTCCTCCCACATCGTTCTTTCCTTTCCTCCCCTTATCCTCTCTTTCATATCCTCAAAACATTTCCTCGCTAAACTTCCTCCCCTTCCTTCCTCCAACTTCCTCTCATACCCTACCGCCCTCCTTCCTGCCCTTATCCTAAATTTGTCTTTTCCTATCTCCTCTCTTACCATATACCCCGGCGTGCACCAGTCTACTCCTAACGTCCACCTAATCCATCGCTCCTGCATTGCCTCCACCTCTCTCCTCTCCTTCCATCCCCATATTTCCGCCCCATATTCCAACACCGTCCCCACCAACCTTTCCATTAGCCATACTCTTTTCATCCAGTCTCCTGCAAACCTGCTCTTTCCCATTCCCCACACCTGTCTTATCACCGCTCCTGCTTTCCTAACTCTGTTCTTTACCTGCGCCTCCTGCTCCCCGTTCCTCTGTAGCTTATACCCTAAATATGTGAATTCTTTCACTTCCTCTAACCTTTTTCCTTTCCATCTCCACTCCACTCTCTTCATTCTTCCTCCTCCCTTTTTAAACCTCATTACCTTTGTCTTATCCACATTCACCTCTAACCTTTTCTTGTCCATATAACGTTCCATTTTCCCCAACATATATATCATCCCTTCTTCATCCTCCGCCAACAGTACCATATCATCTGCGTACGCCAAACAATGCACCTTTTCCCCTCCCAGTTTCACCCCCCACCCAACCTCCTTTTCTTAGCACTTCCTCTATATCCGCTATCAGCAAACTGAATAAGTGCGGACTCATTGGGCAACCTTGCCTCACCCCCCTTGCCGTCCAAAAATTTTCTCCCTCCTCCTTCCCCACTCTTACCTTACTCCTCGTTTCCCTGTACACCTCGTCTATTCTACTCCTTAATCCCTCCCTCACTTCCCTCCTCTTCATTGCCTCCATTAACACCTCCCTATCTACCGAATCAAACGCCGCCTCAGATCCATAAATGCCGCGACTACCTTTCCCCCCTTCTTGTTTACCCTCTTATTCACCAGATAGTTCAACACATAGATACTATCCATCACCCCCATTCCCTTCCTAAAACCTGTCTGACTCTCCGGTATCATATTCTTCCCCTCCATTTCTTCCTTTAACCTTTCAGTTAAAATCCCCACGTATATCTTGTATAGTGTTGGCATCAATGTTACTCCTCTATAGTTTTCCACTTTATTCCCCGTTCCCTTTTTCAACAGTGGCACTATTATCCCTTCTTTCCACTTCTCCGGCCATCCTTCTCCTCTCCATACTCTGTTGCACATTCCCCATACCCACTCTTCTACCCTCTCCCCTCCATATTTCCATACCTCACTCGGTATCCCATCCTCCCCCGCTGCTTTTCCTTTCTTCAGTTTTCCCAGCATCCTCTTCACTTCCTCCCTGCTTATCTCCTGCTCCTCATCCCTCTCCCTTTTTTCTTTTCCTCCTCTTACCACTTTTACCTCTATCCCTCCCAATAAGTCCATGAAGTATTCCTTCCATTCCTCCGCCTTTATCTCCTCATTCACCCCTTCTCTCTTTTTCCTTTCCCTGTTTATAATCTTCCATACCTCTCTTCCGTTCTTGCCTCTATCGCCTCCTTGTACCATCTTAGCCTCTCCTCCTCCGTTTTTTCTTTACACATTAGCCTATATTCCGCCCTTACTTTTCTATATCCTTCTCCTCCTCCTTTTTTCCTCCATTCCCTTAACTTTTTCCTCACTTCTTTCCTCTTCTCCTCACATTCCTCGTCCCACCACCCTTTCCTTTTCCCTTCTCCACTCTCTTTTTTCTCCTTCTCTCAATTCCTCTTCTATTCTTCCTATTTTTTCCTCTAGCTCCTCTTCAATCCCCTCCTTCCACCCCTCTCCCCACTCTATTTCCTCTCTTATTCTTTCTCCTCCCCTCTTTGTCCATCTCCCTCTTTTTCTTATTCCTTTTCCCTCCCCCCCTTTTTCCCTTTTCAGCTCCTCCTCTTCTTTCTAGCGTTACAATCAATGGGTGATGGTCCGATTCTATGTTATCTCCCACCTCCATTCTCTTTATCCTTTCCTTTATTCTATCCTCTCCCACCACGTAATCTATTACCGATTCCCCTCTTCCTCCTGTATATGTGTACTCCCCCTTCCTATCCCCTCTTATCCCTCCGTTAAAAATTCCCCATCCCACCTCTTCCAACTCTTTTATCAACTTCTTCCCTTCCTCATTAACTTTCTTGTCCTTTGATCTTCTTTCTTCTTCCTCCATCCCCTCCTATCACCCCTCCCCTTTCTACCTGTCCTTGCGTTGAAATCTCCTCCCAAAATCGTCCATTTATTTTCTTTTTTCTCTTCCATCCATTCCTTCATTTCCTCCAATTTCCTTTCCATGTCCCCGTTGATGTATACGCCTATTACCCTCCACTTCTCTCTTCCTACTTCTAAATCCGCCATCATTATTCCCTCCGCCTTTTCTCCCATTCCTGATACTTTTATCTTCCCCCTCTCCTCCCTTACCCCCATGATCATTCCCCCCATCAGTCTTCCTTTCTTCTTTCTCTTCTTTGCTGCTTGCTTCTCCCATCTATATCCTTTCGGTAACTTCTTTTTAATCGCCTCCCACCCCCTTTCCTCTATCCATGTTTCCATCATCACCACCACCTCCCAATCT
This sequence comes from Nylanderia fulva, assembly GCF_048542155.1. NCBI lineage: Eukaryota > Metazoa > Arthropoda > Insecta > Hymenoptera > Formicidae > Nylanderia > Nylanderia fulva. The sequence continues at coordinate 10,749 of NW_028189638.1, forward strand.
TCTATTTCCTTCCAGAACTTTTCTTCCTTATTCTTCAGCCCTGCCACATTCCAAAAACCTATCTTCCATTCTTCTCTTACTTCCCCTCCTTTTTCCTTTCTCTCCTGTTCCTTTCTCCTTCCTTCCTCCGTCCCCCTTTGCTCCTTCCTCCTTTCTCTTCTTACTATTGTTCTCCCCTCCTCCTTTCCTCCTTTCTTCTCTTCTCCCTTCTTTTATCCCTTTTTTCCTCCATTCCTGTCTTCATACCCCCTTCTTCCCCCTTCATTTTCTCTATACCTTCTCTAATTTAAGGTAGTAGATATTAAACTGACTACACTGGCTGTCTATTAGATTTGTTAAACTATATTTATTAACGTTTCGACCATACGGGTTGTGGTCCTTTTCAAAATTACAATAGAAGCATTCTAGAAATTAATGTACATGCAATCAGAATCAACATTTAAATTGAAAACGTGAAATGTAACAAATGAGACTTACAATGAGTTACTGCATATCGTTATTGACATTTAAAAGTACGCTCCGGTGAGACTTAACTTAAGATCGGATGGTAAATTAACTGCGTTTCACTTGTGTCATCTTGCCACGACTGAGCACACTGTACTAACGAATAGACACGCCGAAAATTATGTCAAAGTTAAAAGTTAACAATATTTACATTCTCGCTAAATTGTGATGTACCATATGGCAAATTACTAAAATAAAATATAAAAAATAAAATATAAAAAGTATAAGATAATAAAAAGATTCCCTCAGGGGCACTGCAGACTCATCCCTGCAGTGTACGGGTGTCGCAATCCCGAGGTACCCTAGCTGGAGTGTCTGGTGATGAATGAACGAGGTGCGATGGGCGTGCAGGTCCTAAAAAGGACTTGTCCACTGCACTAGGTGAAGGAAAACACCGAAGATAACACCCGGGGGGGAGGCCCCGTTAGCTGAGTAAGGCAACCTCCTAAGGGGAAGGAAAACCCCCGACAGAAAAAACCAATTTCTTTTTCAGTTATGATGACGTCCGAAAAAGAAGAGATCGTCCTAGGGTCGGTAACTAGGAGCCGGCGGGGGGGGGGGTGTAGGCCTGGCTCTCCCCTCGTCGTCATCGAGTGACGGGTCGTCCCTGAGTTTGCCGGCTGGGCTCAGGGATTTGTTCGCTACAGTGCCGAGAAGTGTAATCGACGAGGTCGAATTACAACTGATTGACCTAGTGACTTACTGGGAGGAACGTGACTTAAGTGTTGATCCGAAGGAACTCGCGTTGTGCTTTTACCGAGTCCTTCGGGACGACGAAGTGCGTGTTTTTTGCTCCCTTGGTATGTATCGCAGATTGGCGATGCATATCAGGGAGTTTCTTAACAGGTGTTCTCGTGGTCAGACCCGGTACTGTGTGTCCCACGTGTGTGTGGACGCTATGGACCTGATAGACGCTAAATGTGCATCAGGTCCTTTAGTGTGTGCGTCAATAGGTTCTGAGGGCGACTGCTCACAGTATCTTCGGTCGCCGGAGATGGTGCGTGGTGCCAGTGGTGATGAAGACCAGCAGGCTGCGGGACCCTCTGTCCTCTCCATCTCGTCCCCTTCTTCAGCTGAGGACGTGATGGACGTGGAGTGGCAGCCCTCAGACAAGAGGCTGCTGACCGGACGAAAGCAGTACTCCAGGAGGGCAGAATCAGGTGCGTCCAAGGCGAAAAAGGAAACGCGGGGTCGTCCCAAAAAGACCGGGGATTATGTTGGTCTGGCTGAGGCCAAGGAGCGCCTCAATCGTGCCGTTGAGCGTGAGCTGCAGCTTGCGGATATTCGTAGGCTTTTGGACCCTGACCTGGGACCTGAGTTGTCCGCGGTCGGCGTGGAGAATATACCGTCTGACGCGGCCTTCCAGGCCAGTTTGCAAAGAGTTACCAACCGGGAACTCGAGAGGTTGGCGGAGCTTTCTGCTTCCCAAGTTGAGAAGGCGTCTGAGGTTACCGGTCTCGACTCGGTCGTGGCTAGGGACCTTCGGATTTCTTCAATGAGACTGGGAAGTATATTCCAGGAAATGAAGGGACGAATTGTCCTTGAGTCGGACTCCCAGATTGAAGCTCTCCGGAGCGAAAATCTGGGGCTTAGGGAGAGAATTTCGGCTCTCGAGCGGGAGCGTGACAGGGTGGCTGGCGAGATAGCTGCCGTCCGAGCTGTCATGCCGCAGCTGGAGGATGCGGCCTTCTACGGAATTTTGAAGAAGGCCCCGAAGAAGAGACGACGTACGGAAGCCTCTCCGGAATCCGCAAAGGACGAGGCAGAGCGAGAGGAGGTGCTGCCGGGGTCGCATCCTCTTACGGTTGCGGACTTCTCGGCCATCCTCGACAGAAGGTTTGGCCGGCCTGAGGGCTGACATCACGTCGGCAGTTCTGGCCAATTTGAGGCCCTTGCTCGTGGGGCGGTCTGGGGCCTCTCCATCGAGAGAGGTTTCCATGGGTGCGCCCTTGGTAAGCACAGGAGGTGGCGTTGGTGTGCCAGGGTCTGGTCCCGTGGCCGGGGGCTCCGCCGCTTCCGCTTCTGCGGAGGTCCCGGCGGATGTCCCTGGTCCCGGGTCCTCCAAAAAGGTTGGGAGGCGTCGTCGTAGGCGTGGGCCTAGACGTGCCTCCTCTAAAGATGGTGCTGCTCCCTCAGGCACTTCCGCCCAGAAGGGGAGACGGGTGTGTCCTCCTGCCAAGCCCCCCCTAAGTCAGTGGTCTCTCTGACGGTCGAGGGGGAGGGACGGGAGGAGTCCTATGCGGCGGTCCTTTCCAGGGCCATGAAGGCGATCGATTTGCCCAGTCTGGGCATCACCAACTCCTGTCTCCGTCGGGGTGTGACGGGGAGCATTTTGGTCTCCATTCCGGGGAAGGACTCGGCTGGCAAGGCGGACGCTCTGTCGGGCGAGCTCCGTAGGCTGTTCTCGCCGGAAGGCAAGGTTAGGATTGGCCGTCCCTCTCGTACGGAGGAAATACGGGTCCGTGGCGTGCTGGCCTACATGAGGAGGGAAGACATCTTGGCGTCAGTGGCTGAGGATGGCGGATGCGGTGTTGCCGACCTTAAGGCGGGGGAGATACGTGTATCTCCCAAATCCAACATTGGGTCCCTTTGGGTTCGGTGCCCTGCTGGAGCTGCGCGCAAATTGGGCGCTTTAGGTAGTGTTCGTGTGGGGTGGACGAGGCTGACGGTTACCCCGTTGGCCCGTCGCCCCATACAGTGTTTCAGATGCCACGCCTTTGGACACTCGTCCAACAGGTGTGGCTCTGACGTCGTTCGCAGCGGCTGCTGTTTCCGGTGTGGGAAGGAGGGGCACTTGGCGGCCGATTGTGAGGCGCGGCCCCATTGTGTCCCCTGTGCCATCAGTGGAAGGCAAGCAAACTACCGTGCAGGCTCGAGGGCGTGTGCCGGGAAAGTTGTGCCCCCTCGCAGGACGTTTATAGGTAAGGGAAATGTCCCTCTTAATCGTGGACAGGCTCCGGGGCGCCCTGATGGGGGGATTGGTGAGCAGCCCCTCAGTCCAGTGGCGGGCCCGTCGGGGATTGCGGGGGGGGCGGCGGAGTGTGTCGAGAGGTGCATCCGTGGCTTCCTCCTGCGCCCCGACAGAGTTGATGTCAGACTCGTGATTGTCTAATGTTGTTATGAGGACTGCGGCCATGCTGTTCCCCAGTAAGATGGGGACTTTTGGTCCGGTTACGTTCTCTGTCCTTAGTCCGTTTTCTGTTTAGTAGGTAGCGGGATTGGGTGCCGGGGAGGTTTGCCGAGAGGTGGCTCCGCGGCCCCTTCACCTACGCCGGGTTCATGTTGTTCTGGTCCTCTTGTCTTTCGTCAATAGGTGGGGTGTACATCTCTCCCCACCTTTATTATTTGTTTGTCGGCCTTTAATGTAGGCTCTCTCTAGGAGTCGGGCCTGTGGCCCTTATTTGGTCTCTATTTATTACTGTGGTTGTGTATACATGTAGTGTACACGTCGAGTTCGTGATGTCTTGTGACGTCAACTTCATGTGGGGTCGGTGAATGCGGTCACCTCGCCAACCAGGTCAGCAGGGAGAGGAGTGGAGGCTCCAATCCCATTGCACGTTGACCTCGTGTATGGCCGGGAGTGAGCTGATAGCCCGGCTCGCTCCCTTTTACCCTCTCGGGGTGAGGGTATTGGACGGGCAGCTTAGCTGCCCGGGGTTGCATCCTTAACAGGATCCGGTCATGGGTGTCCACCGTGAAGTAATGCGATCGCGGTTCCGCGGTGAACAATACCCGTTAACGACCAGGGGCTATAGTCAGGTTTTAGGCTGGTACCCCGTCCGCTAGTCCTTCGGGATACTACGGGCGGGAATCCGCCACGAAGCCTCCTGGCCCTCCCTCAAGGGTCAGGACGCAAAGTTTGGTTTAGGCAAATTTCCTGACTTAAAAAAAAAAAAAAGATAATAAAAAGATAAATAAATAAATAAATAGATATATTCGGTTCGCTTATGTCATCCTGCCTTAACATACCAATAATAAACTACTAATAATAGCTCCCAACAATGTATGTTGAAAATTTTTTTTACTTCAATTTCTAAACAAACTGTCATATATCGTACTAAAGCTTTCAGTGTCTTTCTGTAAATTGATCGTGGAATTCAATTTCTTGATAAAGTACATTTCGGCTATTTCTCTTTTTCTTCTATTGTTTTCTTTATGCAGAATTAAAGGATTCGACCAATCAAATTCATGTCCTTGATTAATTCTGTGCTCACTAACAACAGAAAAATTGCTCGCTGAATTTTTAATATTACGTCGGTGTTCGTTAATCCTAGTACTAAGATGTCTTTTTGTCTGCCCTACATAATTAGAATCACAATTGTTACAATTAATACAATAGACTACGCCGGTTTGCTTGTTAATATCTAAATTATCTTTCCCCGATTTCATTAAACAGTTCAGTTTTTTGGGGATGGTAAAAATTACGTTAAGGTTCTTTTTGTTTAGAAATCTATATATGTCATTAGTAAACCGATTACAATATGGAATGACGATGAAATTTTCCCTCGAAACATCCGTCGAATCTACTTTTATAATTTTTTTATCCTCATTGTTTATAGGTTGTGACAGCTTGTGGGTTCTATCATTGACATGTTTATTAATGAGTTTTTCCGGGAAGCAATTATTTTTCAAAATATTCTTTACAATTTTTAAATTAGAGTCATGAAACCGTTTGTTAGATAAATTTATTGCATGGTCAACTAAATTGGTAATGGTGTTAATTTTATATTTCGTCGGATGATTCGAGAAAAAATTGATGTATCTTCCTGAGAATGTTGGTTTTCTGTACCAGTTAGTTATGAGCTTATTATCATCCCTGTGGACGATTGTATTCAAAAAGCTGAGTGAATTATTAGTTTCAATCTCATAAGTAAAAGTTAGTCTTGGGTGATAGCTATTAAACACCTCGCTCACCTCTAACAGTTTATCGTTAGGAAGGATCATGAATATGTCATCTACATATCTATAGAAACAAGATGTTTCGAAACCAAGCAAGGACAAACAATCTGTCTCAAGATCCTCCATTACGATATTTGCGAGTATGGGGGAGAGAGGTGAGCCCATTGGACTCCCATAAATTTGTTCATAAGCTATCCCATTAAACATGAAACTAGTTGAACACAATATTGCATCAATCGCATGCCTGAACTGTTGAAAACTAAAATTAGTATGTCCCGATATCTCATTCCATCCCCTTTCTATACCTTTTATGACTAGTTCCTTCGGAATATTAGTGTAGAGTGAAGTGACATCCAACGACACCATTATATCGGTTGATTCTATGGTTTTATTATTTATTG
>NW_028189639.1:0-7500 GCF_048542155.1 Nylanderia fulva
TACACGGATGCAAATAAGCTGCAAGCTATAGTCGATAACAATTATGAAAATCTGTGTTTAAATGATAACGAAACTTTTATACATGACATAAGTAAATGGGCTATTGAAGAAAAGATATCACTCAAATCACTCCGTCACCTTTTACAGATATTGCAAACACACACTAATTATACTTTGCCTAAAGATCCACGTACATTATTGCAAACTCCTAAATCAACTGAAATTATACAAATTGAAAACGGAGATTACTGCCACTTAGGTCTCGAAAAAGCTCTTCTAAAAATTATTGAAGAACGTAAAAGATTGAATTTTGCTCTTGATAACATTCAATTATTTATAAATATTGATGGTTTACCTATATATAAGTCTTCCACAAAGAGTTTATGGCCAATATTATGTGCAGATAATATTATAAACAATGTATATGTCATTGCCTTATATTATGGTGAAGGAAAACCAAAAAATGCAAATGAGTTTTTAAAAATGTTTGTAGGTGATGCTATTGCTTTTATAAATAATGGGATTGATTATGAGGGACAGATCATAAAAGTCGAAATTAAAGCAATAATTTGTGACGCTCCTGCTAAATCATTTATTTTAAATGTAAAAGGACACACTGGATATAATAGTTGCACTAAATGCATTATTGAAGGTGATAATATAGAAGGACATATATGTTTTCCATACACATCTAATATGATGTTACGTAATGATAAAGAATTTTTTACTGGATCTTATAATCTTGATTATCAAACTGGTGACACAATTTTAAAAAATATACCAAATCTAGGCTTAGTTACAAATGTGCCACTAGATTATATGCACCTGGTATGTTTGGGTGTTATGCGTAAACTTATTATGTTATGGCTTTCAGGACCACTTAAGATAAGATTATCAAATTCAGACAAAGAACAAATTTCTAAGAAACTAATAAAGTTACGCAATTATATTCCTTCTGATTTTGCTCGAAAACCAAGATCATTAAAGTATATCAAACATTGGAAAGCCACAGAATATCGGCAATTTTTATTATATACAGGTCCTATTATATTGAAAGGAATACTACAAGAAAATGTATATTTAAATTTTCTAACATTACATGTAGCAATCACAATTCTTGCACATCCTACTTTAACATATCAAACTTCTATTATAGAATATGCAGAAAATTTATTAAAACATTTTGTAAAATCATTTCAAGTTATCTACGGTTCTAAATATATTTCACATAATATTCATAATTTATTACATCTTGCTGCAGACGTAAAACAATTTGGTGCTCTGGATAAATTTAGTGCATTTAAATTTGAGAATTATATGTCTACGTTAAAGAAATTAATTCGTAAAACTAACCAACCATTACAGCAATTAACAAGAAGATTTGCAGAAATTGAGACAATACATAATAATGAAACATTCAAAATATATTCAAATTCATACGATATGGAAAAATGTTTTACACGCTCTCATTGTGATGGTCCTATTACGAAAGATTTCATTTCTGTACAACAATATAAAATTTTTTGCAATAATCAATATTATATTAACTGTGATGATCCAAAAAATAATTGCATTTCTTTTGAAAATGGACAAATAATGTCAATTTTAAATTTCATTAAATCTAATGACAATAAAATGTATGCTATTGGCAAAGTACTTGTGTTAGTGGAAGATTTATATACACAGCCTATTTCGTCATTAACTTTAAATATTGGTATCATGTCTGAATATTCTCATCTTCAGACATGGGAGTTTGATAAAATTAGAGCAAAAATGTTGAAAATGCCTTATAAAAAAAATTATATTATATTTCCGATGTTACACACAACTGAATAATACATGTTTAATATTAATTTGCATTTGTAATTAAATAATTAAACGTAATTATAATACTCTAATATAAATTGCAAATATTATTATTATTATTATTATTATTATTATTATCGTCACATTTTTATCATATTATTTACATCATAGATTATTTATAATTTCAATGCTGATCAATTTTTATTTACAGTTATTATGGCGTATAATATTGTGGAGTTCGAAGATGGTTTACAAATTGTTCCTTCTGAATGGTTAACTGAAAATAATAAGGAATGTAAATGGCCATCATATACAAGTCAAATTAAGATAAATAAAGCAATTATGAAAAGAATATTTCCTTCTGATGATTGGCAATTATATAAAATAATCCGTATTTTTGGTAGCAGCGGTTAGTAATATAAAAAATGTATTTTATTTTTTTATCAAAAATTATATAAATTAAAATTATAATATATATGTATTAAAAGTATATATTAAAATTTAAATTTTAAGTGATATTTGATTATAAAATATATAAAAACAAAAATCTAATTTTTAATATTCAAAAATTTTATACGTTTTAGATACATATGATAAAGCTATAGACAAACTTAAATTAGCTGAACAAATATCCGATATAGATGGTGATGATGGAAATAACCTCAAAAAATCGAGATATCAACGAGCAAAAAAAAATACAGGTTCATCTCCTGATAATTCTGATACAAGCGACACAAGCATCAATAAATTAAAAACTCGCAATGATTTAGAGTTAGATAATTTTCCTAATACACCAAAAGCTTTAACAATAAATAAGAGCAAAATCTGTGAAATAAAGACACCATTAATACAAGGTGATAAGAAAATGAATCGAGTAAAAAAAATTTCAAGTTCTTCTGATAATTCAGATAGAACTGACACAAGCAATGATTTAGATGAAGCTTCTAATATATCAAACGATTTAAATAAAAGCAAAATGACTTATGAAATAAAAAAACCACTGATAAAAAATTATAAGAAAATAACTAAGCCTCCGATACAAATAAGTAATGAAAAAATAATTAATATTCAGTCTAAAAAGTCTGCAGTTACATATAGTAAATCTATAAGTTCACAAGAACATCGAACAGCAAATAAAGATGACCTTGTTCCACAAAATTCAGATACAATATCTACATCCGATACTTGTAATGCTGAGATTGATGTAGGTAAAAATATATCTGTTATTAATTTTAAATTTTTGTAAAAGCTTACCTATATATATATATATATATATATTATTAAAGTTTTAACTTTTTTTATTTATATCACTGTAAACATATATTTAAAATGGTATATAATTCGTAATATTTATATAATCTGACAATGAGTAGATATACAATAATATGTGTCAATTATTTTTGCAGATTTTCATAATTTAATTATCAGGAAACTAAATGCAGTATTGTTAAATCTTACAACAATTGATGAACGTTTAATAAAGTTGGATAATCACATAAGAAAAAATGAGGAAACGGATTTAAAAAAAAATGAACATTATGATTTCGATTTGCCAGCAGATACCGTAGAACAATTACAGAGAATTGATAATCAATTAAAAAACAAATGTGTTGCTACAGAAATGGTATATACAAAATATTATCATTTTATACTTACGATTAGAAACATTTTATTGAAATGTCTTATAAAAAGCAATATTTTGGACATATTTATTTATTTATATAATGTTAAATAATTTTAAAGAAGTTAAAAGAAAAGTAATGTTAACTTTTTTTATAAGAGAAAAACAAATGTTTATTATTTTGATATTTTTAGATCATAAACTAATATTAATTAAATTATTTTATATTTTTAGACAAGACAATTGAGCTTTTTAGGAGGTAAGGATCATCATGATGTGATTTCGTACATGATGAAACATATTTTAACAAATAAATTAGCAATGGAATATAGTTGGGCTGGTGCAAAATTGAAAAATGCCTTTGAAAATCTTCGCATTACTATATGTATCATAAGTAAGTATATAAATATTTAATCACAGAAATGTTTTTATTGACATATTTTTGACACTTTATATATAGCATTCTATGCATGGTTATATTGGATGATGCTATTAGAACTCTAATATCATTATTCAATAATATGTAATCATAGGAATATAAAATAATTTTGAATAGTATATATACATATATACATATATATATATATAAAATTAAGTCGCTTTAAATTTTTATATAATCTATAACCACACATATCTGTTTAAACTTGTTGTTAGATGCTGCGCGAACTTCAAGAACCAATTTAACAAATAAGGAAGTTGAGGATATAATTGCAAGATGGCTAATTTTAGCCAAGCAGAGATTTGACCGAGATTTGTAAGTTATATATAATATACCTCAATTTAACTATTTTATCATCTTATCTCAAACTTTTTATTTTTATAAGAAACTGATTTTAAAGAGGGTGAACACATGCACTATCTGTTCATTATTGCGTGTATTAGTTTTTTTAAATTAAATACAACATTTAAGAACTTATTGTTATTTTTGTATAGAATATTTATTGCAGAATTGACTTATTGCACCTATGTATAACAATCACATATTTCTTTTTAGGAAAAAGGAAGAACAAAAAAGAGATGCGAAAATGAGGAGATCTAAACAAGAAAAGGACAGGTTATTAAATATAATAATTTTAATATATAATAAATAAAATATTTGAACGTTTATTATTACGTTTATTGCACAGTTTATTATTATTACGTTTATTTATAGATTTTATAGAGTTTATTTTTGCATATGTACTTTTTTTATTTTGAATGTATTAATTTCATACACAGTAATTATATATATATTTTATTATTTAAATGGTTACAGTATTAAATACATATGCATAGTTGTAAGTGCAATAAAGTAATTATTAAATATTATTTTTTAAATATAGTATAAAACGAGAAAAGTTATAATAATATATACAGTTGAATATTAAAGTAATTTAAAGTTCTAAGTATTTTAGTACTTTTATGCGTAGCTGTAGCATAAAAAATTAACAATCACTATGTTTATTTTATTAATGCCTATATATTAAAAAGTTATGCACATTTAAGTTTTCTAACAATTGTATCAATTTTTTTTCATAATTCTGATAAAGTGATAACTAGAATTTAAAAAAAATTACTTTAAAAATGATTTATTATAAGTATTAATTATATATGTTAGTGATATAGTTATTAAATATGATTAAATAATGTGATTTAACGTGAATGTGTGTTAAATGATAGTTATACACCTACACACACGTACATATATAATAATATGGCTTATATTTTTGGAACGTATATATGTATCATTTAAAAAATAAAAATGTAATTAAATAAATTACATTTATAATCTTTGAGACAAGCATATGACTACTGGCAGGATCAACCAGGGAGCTTCGTGTTCGGTTACTCGCAAGGGAGTAACTCACGAGCGAGCCCGAAGACTCGTCGCTAGCTCTTTTTCGCGCGCGCGCGCGTTCGATGCCGAAACACCGACGCGCGCGCGACACGCTCGTATGTGCCATTTTATTTGCCGCCGGTCTTGCTCAGCCGGTCGGCGACACTCTGCTGTGTTTAACGCTATTATGTAAAGCGTACGAGAGAACGACGGAGGCGAGAGTAAACCCCCGACGCCGCCGCCTCTCCTCTTCTTCCTCCTCCTCTCCGTTCAAAAATCCACAAGATCAAAATATTCGTGTTCTTATTCTCCCAAATGTTATGATGCGCGGTCTCGAGAGACCGCGCGATTCACCCTGACGCTAGATCGACGATGGCGATGCTTAGACGTCGAGGACTGTTCTGTCTGGTTCGTACGCGTTTAACCGCACACGACCAGCAATAAGATTTCGCTACGGCGTACAAAGCGAGCGGGAAGAAGCAACTCTTCCCGCAAACTCGTATCCGTGGAGTAGATGCTCGGTAAGCGCGACGATTCCGCTGCTGCGTACGAAACGAGAGGGAACCGCGCGGCCAACACACTAGAGGCGTGCGCGCCACATAAGAGCCATTCGGTCTTGCGACACCGACTCGTGGCAATGCTGTGCTCGTAATAAATAAGTGTGCGTTAATTTTGCGCGCGTTCGGCGACGAACGAGAAAAGCCGCACCGTAATCCCCGGCGAAGAGGAATACGAGACGACGCGAGAGTCGAACGTACGTTCTCGCGAGACACGCAACCTTCAAGCATGAGAAGACTTGGCGGCGGCGCGTTCTGCGACGATCGTATATTATTTTATATATTCGTGGTTTCCAAATCAAACATTTTATATAAATGTTCTCTCCGTGTCAGAGTCGCGACTCGACAAAATCCGTTCTCGACCCGTACGGGCGATTCTTCGTTTGTCAACGTCGAGAGCGCGACACGTACAATATTAATCTCTCCTACCCTCTTATAGTACCCAACCGACCGGCCAAGCGGTCGGCGACGGTACGGAGAGCGGTCGAAACACGCCGGAGTGGCGAGAGACTCGAGAAAGTACGTTTACGACTCGTCCGGACTCGCTCGACTCGTTCGACGCGCCGAGCGCGACGTATCTCTTATAGTACCCAACCGGCCGGCCAGGCGGTCGGCGACGCACGGTCCTACGCACGGCCGTATGCGAGCGCGAGCGCCGAAAGGCGCGTTCAATCGAGACATAGTCGCGGAGAGCGAACGATCGAAAAGTCCTATTGTACGATAAAATATTATCACGATAGCCGTATGGCGAATGTCAAACAACGATAATTAGCATTAATTAAGAAGGAAACAAACGAAATGCCGGGACAATGAGGTATAAGCACCGACGGTACCTCCGGGCCGAGAGGCACTTCCGGGCCGGGCGGCACCTCCGGGACGGGCGGCACCTCCGGGCCGGGCGACACCTCCGGGAACCACGGCCGACCGGCGACACCTCCGGGCCGGGCGACACCTCCGGGAACCACGGCCGACCGGCGGCACCTCCGGGCCGGGCGACACCTCCGGGAACCACGGCCGACCGGCGGCACCTCCGGGCCGGGCGGCACCTCCGGGCCGGGCGACACCTCCGGGAACCACGGCCGACCGGCGACACCTCCGGGCCGGGCGACACCTCCGGGAACCACGGCCGACCGGCGACACCTCCGGTACGGGCGGCACCTCCGGACGACCGAATGATCTCTCGAAGTCAGACGACCGCCGGCGGTACCTCCGGAACACTTAACGACGATTTACGGCGCCGCAACAAGGAGAGCTACGTAAAAACGTTTCAGACAAAAGTTACTTACTATTCGGCGCTCGCTCGACATGAGGGCGCTGTCCGATTACCAACTCGAAACGTGTCTCTCAAACCCACGTGTCGGAGACATATATTTCGAATTATTACGGATGATACGCAACACGCAAGCTGCGGTGACCGCGATTACGGTACGGAACACTCGCCCGATGCTAAATCACGCGCGCGGCAACCGAGACGGCTCGTTACGGGCGTGATTATACGTGCGGCACCACATAACGGCCGGCGTCAACTTGGGGACGGACGGCACCTCCGGGACGGGGACACCTCCGGACGACCGAATGATTTTACCAAGTCCGTCGCCCGCCGGCGGTACCTCCGGGGCACTTGACGGCGAGTAGCGCCGCTACGAGGAGATAATGCTACGATACGGAAATACGTTTCGGACAAAGGTTTCGTACTTTTT
>NW_028189639.1:12500-15000 GCF_048542155.1 Nylanderia fulva
CTTCATAATTCAAGAAAGCCAGAGATCTCACCCATTTAAAGTTTGAGAATAGGTTGAGGTCGTTTCGGCCCCAAGGCCTCTAATCATTCGCTTTACCAGATGAGACTCGCGCGCGTTCCGTGCGGAACGGCCGAGTGCCAGCTATCCTGAGGGAAACTTCGGAGGGAACCAGCTACTAGATGGTTCGATTAGTCTTTCGCCCCTATACCCAGTTCCGACGATCGATTTGCACGTCAGAATCGCTACGGACCTCCATCAGGGTTTCCCCTGACTTCGTCCTGACCAGGCATAGTTCACCATCTTTCGGGTCCCAACGTGTACGCTCTGGGTGCGCCTCTTCTCGCGATGAGAACGAGACGCCCCGGGAGTGCGAGGCCGCATCGCGACGCGGCCCATCCTCCCTAGGTCGACGGCCAGGGCCGACCTTCACTTTCATTACGCCTTTAGGTCTCGCGACAAGTCCCAATGACTCGCGTACATGTTAGACTCCTTGGTCCGTGTTTCAAGACGGGTCCTAAGAGTACCCAAAGCAGTAGCGTCGCCGACCGGTATCGGTCTCCCGCGAGACCGCGGGAGACGTTCGCAGGCCTGTCGAAGGTGTACCGTACTGTAACCAACAGCGGGCCAGGACCGGGGACGGCGCGAAGTCCGTAACCTCCGAGTACCGTGGCGCGCGCTTGCGACGGTCTCGACGCACCGTGAATAGTGCGGCCTGATACCTTGCGCGTACCGCCGAGCAGCCGGCCGGGCGACCGAGGGTTTGTCGCGTGCCGTTTTACCGGCGACGCGACAGACACCGCACCCGGGCCGTAGACCGACACCCAGCGGGTCGCGACGTTCTACTTGGGGAGAAGTGCACGACGACGAGCGCCGGACATCGGCGCACGGTAGCGTGCCCGCGCGCGAGCCGCAAGGACTCCGCGGGACATCGCCGACCGACGCGAAGCCAGCGCCGCTGACGATGAATCTCCCCGTTCGATCTTTTGGGTTTCTTAGGTTTACCCCTGAACGGTTTCACGTACTCTTGAACTCTCTCTTCAAAGTTCTTTTCAACTTTCCCTCACGGTACTTGTTCGCTATCGGTCTCGTGGTCGTATTTAGCCTTAGATGGAGTTTACCACCCACTTAGAGCTGCACTCTCAAGCAACCCGACTCTAAGGAGAGATCCTCCCGAGGCGCGCACCGGTCGCTACGGGCCTGGCACCCTCTACGGGTAAGTGGCCCCATTCAAGATGGACTTGGACGCGACGCGGCACCTCGGGATAAGCGGATCCTCCCAAACACCACATTTCCCTGCGGCGGAACCGCGGGATTCGGTGCTGGGCTCTTTCCTGTTCGCTCGCCGCTACTAAGGAAATCCTGGTTAGTTTCTTTTCCTCCGCTTAATAATATGCTTAAATTCAGCGGGTAATCTCGCCTGCTCTGAGGTCGTCGCATAGTGAGTTTTCGTAGCCGTTTGCCTCCTCCGCGTCGCTCATCGTCGTCTCTCCTCTATAATATATATTATAAGAGGGAGAGAGAGAGAGCGTCGAACGAGAGAGCAGCAGCGGCAGCACACGAAATACGCGAGAAGGCAAATCGCCGGGGCGCTAACCGCACACACACTCGTTGGTGGTAATGGAGACGATATATCGCGGGGTTCGAGATTCTCGGATCTCCCTTCTCTTTTATATACGAAATTCGGGCGGAATCGATTCGACGAGTACACGACGCGGCGCGCCGGTCCCCTTTTTTCGCTTTACGAAAATTTCGTTAGCTCGGACACGCGGTCGGCTCGCGATTCAAAACCCTTCTCCGTAAAGAGGTAAAGGATTACGAATGCTCTCTCCGCCGGACGACGACGCGCCGTATATTTCTCCGTAATACCGTTATGTGTGCGGGCAAGGGCGCCTCGGCATAAGACGCGCGAGCGCTATCGCACCGAGAGACGCGGCACAGAGTGCGAGAGCAGTCCGGTCAGTCTGTGTGATGTACGGAGAGGAGAGACGGTGAGACAAGCGCTACCTACTTTCGGGAGACAACGACGCACGCGCCGCTCTAGGGAAAGCGGTGCCATTCACCGTCCTGACCCTTTTTTTGGCCGTTTGTTGCTCCCTTCGCGCGCGCTCTTACTCTCATCCCATTTCTCCTCGGCTCTCGCGTACACACACGACTTGGATACACAAACACGCTCCCCCTCTTAATTCGCGCAGCATTCTCTGGGCGCGCGTTCGCCAACGTTTTACACGCTTGTGCGCTTCACCTCCTCATTATTATTATTATTTCGGTGTGTCATTTCAGACGACGCCAGGATTTGCACCGCGGCCGGTCGGCGCGGCACAGACACCTCGGGCGAACGTCCAACGATCGCTCGTACGCCCATTGTAAGCGTTGCACAGGGCACAGGCGACGCGCGCGCCATTCTCTGGTCGCCCGCGTCGTGGCCGTGCGCGCTTTTCGGGCGCAAGCAGTTTAGGGGTACTAAAACGACCCTCAGCCAGGCGTGGTCCGGGAATTGTAT
>NW_028189640.1:0-16464 GCF_048542155.1 Nylanderia fulva
AACAAATTTTCGATACCAAAAAGGAAATACTTGCCGCATGGGGGAACAAAACGACTCCTATATTCCTCTTCAATCCTACCCCCCACTTGACTGCGAAAATCTATAGCGCTTTCCGATTGAACAAGGAGCGATGGGCGTCTCGTTCTTTTCCCTTTTTTTATTAGCTCCCTTGGGGGGGCGGTTTTTTTCCCCCTCTATCATCAACCCTCTTTGGTAATGGCAGCGGGACGTCCACCCCTTAGAACAATATTATGGAAGGGAATAGGAGCGCAAACTGTGCCCAAATTTGGGGTGCGAGAGAAACCACGTTTTTAAGGAAGGAAAAGGGTAGTTTTTCCCCCAAAATCCGTTTCCAATGCCAAACGCGAATTACGAAAACACCAATTACATTTCCGTTTCAAAAACGGCGCGGGACGTGACCACCGTGACGTCATCACGTTGCGCTTTGCAACATGGGTTAAAAGCTTTTCTCTTCGAAACCCAATTGGACACAGATTTTTACATGAGAAAAATGCAATTCCCTTTCCATAAAAATTTTTTTAAGGCACCCGACGTGACAATTCAAATAGTTGGTTTATTGCTCACAACTTAAGTCTTATTTCATAATGAAGGGCTAACCTAAAAAACTAATTATGAAACGGCCCTTTAACCGGCAGAAAATTAAAAATATATGTTTTCTTTCAATAAAAGTTGAAATGATAAATTGAAAAACGTAGATATTTATTAGACAAAAAATAAAAAATCTTATTAACTGCAGGTGTAACAGACTTGTTGGCGCTTTACAAAGCGGTCACTGAACATTTAAATGACAAAATCATGTCAAAATCCATCGGTATAAAAAATCATAGCACTTTACCCCAAAACCCGAGGTCAAAAAACGTTTGAAAATTTATAATCAAAATTTGGCAAGCAAAAAAAAAAAAATTATTACAAAAATAACTTTTTTATCTTTTTGTAAACTGAGTTTTTAATTGTATTATATATCATCATTCAATCTAGTTTTAAAATAAAATTTAGCATAATAATTAAAGAAAAAAAATTTTTACAGGTTTTTAATTAAAAACTTTTTGACATAAAAAGCTTTTTTAAAAAAATTTGCAAATTACAAACATCTTTTTAAAACAAACTATTTTTCCTTTCTCAATTAATTGGGCCCCTTATTCCATTATAAAATTTAGGTAATTTCCCAAAAAAAATTTTTTGAAGATATTTTTTTTTTGTGTCAAAAAATTTTTAACTTCAAACCCTTGAAACTCAAAAAATCTTAATAAAAAATGTTTTTTTATAGTGTTTTGGGGAAAGGCTCAACATCACTACAATATGATATGAAAAATAATAGTTCCATTTTAAAAAAACAATTAACCTAAAAGACCCCTAATTTGACTCCAAGGGCAGATTAAGGGCTTTACAGTTTCCCCTCTGGGTCTTACAATTTTTGTATAAAACATTTTTTCTATTTTTCTTACTTTATGAGATTTCGTGTAAATTTATTAAAGGTCTGGTACAAACCCCCAATAATATATAATTTTATGTATTTTTTTATACTTTGTGAAAAATATATGAAATTTCTTAAGCATTTACATGTAAAGTATATTTTTGTTGTAATTTCCCCTCATATGTACTTTTTAAAATCACAAAAACTTTGTAGTTATATTGTCTTTTAACCCCAAAGAAGAACCCACTACTTATAAATACATAAATGTGCCATTTGGTATAATTACTTTAAAACCAAAATGTAATATTTTTTATTTAAAAGTCCATCTATGAGGGGGAAATTAAAATTTAACATAAATGTTACAGAAACAACATTATAACCTTTATACTCCATTTTTAATTTAAAAGAAACAATTTATATGGGGTTTGCGGGGAAATTTAAAATAAAAAAATTTCCTGTATTATTTACTATCAAAAAAAATAAAATTAAAAAAAAAAAAAAAAAGATTTAGAAAAACAACCCCAACCATAAGGGAAAATTTTAAAATTAGTTAGAGATGTAATGTAAACAATAATTACTTTATTTGTTAGTATTGTGAGTGGTCTTTTTGAACCCGTCAAAAGGGGCGGACACCCCGGCCGGAACGCCCCTGAGACGCTATAAAATTTTTTTTGTTTTTGCGGTGAGCAGCGCCCTTTTTCGCTAGCTTGCCCTACTCTGTACGGACGAGATGGTAGGCCAAAACGGCCATTGTTTTAGGGAGAAGGGGACCTGGCAACGACGAGGAACGCCCTCAAGGGGAGGGAGACGACCCCGGGCCCCGGGTGGTATTAAAACAATAAAATAACGCGGTCCCGAGGAAAAAAGAAGGATACTGCAAAAAAAAACCGTTACACCCCTCGGGGGACAACAGGACAGTCCAAACGGGGGGAAAAAGGCGCCTACACCTCGCAAGGAGTTTCCCCCTGGGGGCCCCGCCACCACACATCAAGAAACACGGAGATCTAACGGGACGATAAACCCCAACGATTTTCCCTCACAAAAAAGGGTTCGTTCGAACATCACCAGGGCCAACGAATGTGGAGGGGCCCCGGGAAAATGGCCCTCTGATCGTCGATCCCAGGGCTAAATTTGAATTTGGGGGCGGAAGTCCCGCGCAGCCGCACACACGGGAAAATCGATAGGGGGATCGTTCCGGTCCGCGCGGGGCCAACGCGCCGCGAACCTGAAACCGGGCCGGGGGGCCGCTTTGCCCTTCCCCCCTCCCCACCAGCGCCCTTTCCGAGTCCCGCCGGCCCGAAAGAATCATTTTTTCGGCAACCGGTTTCCGCGAACCTGGAAAGGACGACGACCCCAACGACCCCTGCGACGGGAATTATTGGGGAAGGCCACCTCCTCGATTGCCCGGGAAAGCGGGGATTCGCGAGATCCGTGAGTTTTAGAGTTTTTTAAATACCGAGCAATTATGCATAAAAAATTTTTAGTACCGAAATTGTTGAAGACTCACGGGCCGCGCATTTCCTGTTTTAAAAGTTTTGCGTAAATTTTTGTTTTCTTTTTGCCTCTCCAGGGGCACCGAAACATCGAAGTACACGTAGATATTGATTGAGCTTGTATCGATCATTGATTAACAATCCTTGGAAAAAAGTTCGCTGGATTTTTATGATCATTTTTTTCCAACCGGATACAAGGGAGGAGAGAAAATATAACTAGAGATTTAAATAAAACACGCATCCCCCTACGGCTCGATAATAATATTTAGTTACTATTATTCCTCTATCTATATCTTAACTAAAAATATATTCTTATTTTATCTTATTTCTGAGTAAAATTAATTCAAATTTTTTCCTCTCTCTCTCCGAGACGCGATTCCGAATCTCCTTAGGGAAAGAACCACGCACTCTACCCCCTTTTCCGCTAAACCGGGGCCCGGGCCCGGGCGGGCCGCTGATTATTGCCGAGATATTGTTGAAGGGTGGGGCCTTCCCGCACCGGGCTCCCAAAAAGATACGAACCGGAAATTAGTGATACCGAGCATATGAGAGAACGGAGACGGCACGACAGGTTGCGCAGTCTTCCCGCCCCCTCCTCTTTGACGAGAGAGAGGGAAAACGGGCAATTTGGCGCCCAACGTTACGGCCCCTCCCACAGCCCGGCGTGGGGATTTTTTTTTGGGGTGCGGAACGGGGGACCCCCGTAGCCCCTCCCACCTGCGGGCCCCCCCCACGGGGAAAAACCCCCACAAATAAGGGCCACCCCGGGGGACCACCGCCAGCGTAGCG
Organism: Nylanderia fulva; assembly: GCF_048542155.1. Classification (NCBI taxonomy): domain Eukaryota; kingdom Metazoa; phylum Arthropoda; class Insecta; order Hymenoptera; family Formicidae; genus Nylanderia; species Nylanderia fulva. The sequence continues at coordinate 3,718 of NW_028189640.1, forward strand.
GACGAACGGGGCCCCCGTACCCCCCCCGTCCCCATGCCCCCATCTGATTTTGTTTTTTTTTTTTTGTCAAACGGGCCTGATTTTATCTCCCGACCGAGATCTCCGCCGAACCCGAGTATTATCGGGTTTAAAACTCATGACTTTTTTTTTTTTTCTCATTTGTATATTTGTCCCCAATTTTGTTGTTCCCCGTGATTGAGATTTTTCCCCATTTTTCTTGTCTCGATATCTCGAGACCCCCCTCAAAAAGGGGGGACCCAAATTTTGGGGTCCCATCGCTTTTAGGCCGCTCGGGGGACGCTCCTTGACAGAGACGACCACCGACACGTTTTGTCCGCGCGGGCATCGTAAAACCCACCGCGTGGGTATCGTTTACAAGGGAGCCCCTCATACCCGTTTACGTTTTTCTTTGATATACGGTAAATTAAGGGGGGGGTTTGAACCGATTTTCGTCGATACAAGGGGCAAATTTCTTGCCCCAGTATGGGGAAAAATGGAGAGCGACAAATTTTTTTTTTTTTCCTTTCTTTCTTTCGTTTCCCCCCGGGGGGAATTTACAATTTATCAATCGAACAAAAACAAAACACTTTGTTTTTGAAGGATTTCGCACCCCAAATTTTATTGCAAATACCAGTTAAGGCAAATTTTGGGGTAAAAGGGGGTGTTTACCGTTTTCCCCAAATTCCTTTAGCGAGACTCACCAAACAGCTTTCCTGTTAACAAGGAACATTTTTTTCCTTTTACTTTCCGCTACTCCCCTTTTCCGAATTTGACCTTTCGGGGACAAACGGGAAAAAAGGGAATTTTTTTTCCCTTTCCCTTTCTCTCGTCCTTCTTTATTCCTAAAAGGTATTCCGGTTATTCACGCCTATGTGATTTCCCTTTGACCAAAAAAGTACGCCGCGACAAGGGGGCTAGGGGGGGGGGCGGCCAAGGGCGTAGGGGGTTACGGGGCCAAATTTTAGGCCGCTCACAAAGATACCGGAAAAATTAGGGCAACTTTTTGAGGGAGGACAGCAACCCGCACGGCCGCGAAACCCCCTTTTGAGACCATTTCCCCACCTCACGACCATCACGAATTTTCACAAAAAAAAACGGGGGACGGAAGCACAGAAGGGAGGGGCCCCGGGGAGAGAACGCCGCCAAAGGCCCCCCCACCCTTAGGGCCCGATTATTGAAACGAGGCCGCGAAATTTAATGGGGCGAAGCTATGCCACCCCTGAAATATCGGAACGTCAGACGAGGAATGGATCCGGGAAGGGGCTGTTGGGGGCGAACCTACTGGCCTCGAAACCCGAAAAAAGGGTACATCCCCCGGAGCCAACAAAAACGCACCCGGACGGGGGAGAATCCCGAGCCGTATCGCCCCCGCAAGACCGAATTTCGCCTAACGCGAAAAATGTAATGGGGAAATGAAATTTAAATTTTTCCGGTGCACGACGGGGAGGGGGAAGTTTCCCCCCCCTTTCCCCCCTTCGTAAGAGCAGGGTGGGAAATTTAAATTCCCTTAAGACACAAAATATTAAATGTCTGCCTTCTTTTTATCGGGCACCGGGGCCCCTTTGGTTTCTCTGAATCAACATTTTTGGCGCCTTGGGGCAATTCGAGGCCGCGGGCGGCGCGTTTTGAATCCCAACTTCCTTCACCTTGCGGGCGAGATAATCGAGCAAACAGGGGGGACAACCCTCCCGATTAATAACGGCGCAGGCCTTATTCGAACTTTAACCCCCTATGGCGCAAAACGAACAACAAAATTACCGCAAGGAACTATACCGGGTTACGTATGCGTGAACTAAGAAATTTATGATTTTCGATCGTTAAAAACCCTCGCGTCGCAGATCGAGGAATTTTACTCTAATAACAGCCGACTCGACGGTCTATTTTTCCGGGAACCACAAAAGGAGCATCGCACCCCCCAAAAACCCGAAACGGTCGCCGGGGCGCAGTCCCCGCACCCGCCCAAGAAGGGGGGGAAAAGCTCCCGAGTGAAAGAGGCCCCCGGGTGGCCGCCGTGAAAAAGCGGGTAGGCCCCGACACTCTCCTCTCCCCCCAAATAGCCGATTCCGACATAAATGTTGGAAATTTTTGGGAAAAAAGGGGAAACCGATCGCGAAAGTACGCAGACGGGGATCTGCTTTTTTATCGTTGCAGAAAAAAAACACCGACGCAATTTTCCAATTCCCGGGGGAAACGGGGAGAGATGGGTAGATCGGTCCTATCGCTCAAAAAAAAAGACCCAAAAATTACAGCACCGGGGGGTATGAATCATACGTCCTTTGGGACGTACGAGCCCCCCCTTTGCAATTTTCAAAGTATCATAAAAGGACGACCATTAAGACTTTTTGTCGACCAGGCTCACAACGCGATGGGAATGAGGGAATTAAGCTCGTGCGTCTCTCAATTCCGTATCGCGATACCGGGGGGAAAAATCCGGACGGCAAAGGGCCAATGGCGAGGAAAAAGAGGTTAGGGGGTACCACTTAATTTAGGCGGCATAGAACAACCCTTTTTGTGGGATTTTTTCCCCAAAATTTTGGCTTTTTCTCATCCAGGGAGGTTTTTTTGTGAAAAGTTCGGAAAAAGGTTGACCTAGCCAAATCCATGGTTTTCTCCCAAAGTCCCTCAATGGGTACCTTTTTAAAATGCTACCGAGCCGTCCGAACCGCCTTCGGGAAACCCGAATTAACCCTCCCCGCGCACAGATAAGAGCATATTGAAAAGAGCGGGTATTTTCCAAACGATAACCCGGGTAACTCCCCTGACAGAAACACCGTATTGCTGGGGGGCACAAAAACCGATAAACAACGATGTTGTTTGTCCCCCCAAAAATACAAGCGCCGGCGCGAAAAAGTTGATAAAATGTAACGAGCGGAATATCGACCCCTCTTTAGTGATGGTCCAACCCAAAATAGTGAGGGGAAAAAACCTTTTCCGGAAAGTTGGGTTTTTTAGATTTCCGGAAGGGTTAATAGATCTCGAAGGGACCGTACCCCCCTCCCCTGAACGCTATCCTCAAAAATTAAAGCCGCAAAATACATCTCCACTTGGCCCTCATCAGGCGTTTTTTTAAAATACCCCTGGCTAAGGAAGCCGTGAAATAACAGCCTTCACGACCCCGGCAGGTTTTTTTATTTTCGCGGAGCCTTTGGGGCTCACGGGCCCCCGGGTCATTTCTTTTCAACGGTTGCTAGTAATTAATAGGCCCGGGAAAATGGGCCTTTTGCATTCCCTATTTGACGACTTTATTACGCGAGGGGCCGACTTCGAAAAATTTGGCGGGGCTTAGGAGGGTCTGGTTGAAATCGTCCCCCGGGGGGTTTAAACGATAAACCGGGGGAAAAATCGAATTTTGTAAAGCACAAGTAAATATCTCGATTTATCGGCAGAGGAAAGGGGCTTACAGTCGACCCGGATTAGCGCAACCGGTGATAGATTTCCCGATACCGAAATATAAACGCTCAGGGTTTTTTTAGGCAGGCCTCGGGTATAACATTCTCCCGGGCCTTGGGCTCCCCGTTACCACCCCCTCATAGTTGCTAAAGAAAAAACAAGCATGGAGTGGGGGGAAGAGCAATCCGCGCGTAAAAAATCGTAAAAGCTTTAACCCACGAAACCGGGTATTGCATGCCCCGATTTTGAGAGCCCTTCGTCTCCAAACCACGCGAGTTCGGGGGTTTGGGTTCCGTGCTACCAAAATTTTTGAGAAGGGGAAAAATATCGCTTTCCCGCAGTCGCGCTCGACTAAAACCGAAAAAGGGGGGGGGCCCAAAACCCGTTCCAGCAGGAGTGTCTGGCCGGGGTTGGTCCATCAAAAAATTGGGCCCCCCCTATTGGGGGGGAAAAATTTCCGGGTAAAAAAGATCAAAAACTTGAGGGGGCCCCAAAAACTTAAAGGTCCCACGAGAAATTCCGGGGGGGCCCTCGATTCGGATACGACATAAAATTATTCACAAAAGGGGGGTTTTAAAACCACTCCCAAACGTTTTATCGGAAGCTACGAGGGGAAGTCGAACAAAAGCTTATTTGCGACGCGGACGCGATAAAAGAATACCATCCCGAACACGGACCCCCGGGTAAAAACACATTAAAACAGGTCGCGAGCGACCCGGATCGCTAAATCAAGGGCGAATAATAACCCAATTGTATTTTCTAAGATCAAACCCGGGGTCGTTTCGGACATATAAAGACCTGAACCGTAAAAATTATGCACCATGAGTCCAAGGGACTTTCGCGAGGCCCACACGCCCCTCAATCCGCCCTTTTGGGTATCAAAAACAATCAGTGTTCCCGCGTCCAACTTTTGGGCCGCGAATTTTCCGAATGAAGGTTTGTTAAAATGCGGAAGTGCACTGACAAAGTCGAGCAGGCCTGTCCGGGGGACTAAGGGGTAGGCGAATGCAACTCCAGGGAGGGTGGTTTGCCGCCATATTATGGGTCCCTTGCCGCTTTCAAGTCCGGTTTCAATCCTACTAGGATTCGGACTTATTCACAAATGGTGATTTAAAAGACTCCCATCCGCACAGGCCCAAAAAATTTAAAGGAAATCTTACAGACCTAGTTTTTGCGTTGGGGCACCCCAAATGTTTACTGACGGAAAGGGTACCGGTTCGTGAATAAGAAAGAAAAATTCCCTCGCGAAAACGGATACGGCCGATACCACCCCTCCAACCCCCTCAGGCGAACCCAGGTAACGAATGGCTGGGCCAGACCGGGGGTAACGAGATGGGTCAGGGCGACGCACCTCCCGCGGGTTTGGTCGGTGAATGGGCGGGTGAAGTTGTTCGAGAAAGGGTTGGGGGAACGTTTGAGGAGGGCCCAGGAAAAAAAGGCGACTACTTAAACTGGGCCAACTCGCAGTTTTCGTACGGTGGGACTAGTCTTGCGAAGGCGGCACGTCCTTTCCGGCCGCCAAACTTCCCGGGAAAGTTGGGACCCAAATTTAAGGTCCTTCCGATCAGGAAAGTGTCCCCCCCCGTAATTTACGAGCTGGGTCTCTAGACGGGGCACCCCTAAAGCCACATACAATTCAAAACCCCACTATTTTTTCCCCCACCCTGAAAAAGGATACCGAGGGAAAAACACGAGAGAAAAACCCCCCGGGACGGAAAAGGGCCCGGGGGAGGAATGGAAGGGTTTTGGGGAGATTCCCGACTTATCATCCAGTAGACGACCTCCCCAAATGGCAACAGGGGGGCAACCCGGGGGACCGTCCGACCCTCATCACACCCGCGGGGCGCGCCGTTTCCCATTTTTCCCCCGACGAGGGAGCGGAAACCAGACGGCCTTGTCACGGCCCACGGAATCCGTGTCGCCCCCTTTAGGGACGTCGGCAATCCTAGGGTTTCGGGGGGACAACCGGGGGACCAGACTATTTTTTGTCCGTTTTTTGGCCCCCCGGGCCCGGGAAAAATCGAGCTGGACGTCGCCGCCTCGCCCCGAACCCCTCTCCCACCGGGGGGAACCGCGGGCGAACCCCCCGCCCCACAAACGCGCACACGCCGCCATCCCGCACCCGATCCCCCGACACCCCTAAGGACCCAAAACCCCTGGGGTTTGGGTTGCGGGGGCGCCCTCGTTACGCCGCCCCCCAAGCCGGGGCGTGCGGATTTTTGTTAGGGGGGGACAACGGGGACCACCTGAGGGCCTGCCACCTGCGGGCCCCCCTACGAGGAGACAAACCCCCCACAAATAGAGGGGGCCCCCCGGTGACCACCGCCGGAGCGAGCGGACACATCGGGGGCCCCGTACCCCCCCGTACCCATACCCTCCCGATGACTGTTTTGTTTGTTTTTTTTGTTGGGGCGGCTCCTCTATTTTTTTTTTTGTTTTATTTTTCTTTTTTTTTTTTTATTTTACCCAACCGGGTCCCCATAGGGTCCCCTCACCCCCCTTTTTTTTCGTTCTCGGTGGCCCCCCTTCCCCCCGAGGTATTTTCTTTTCGTTATTTGGCCTAAAGGCCCCAAAGAAAAAGGGGAAAGGGAGGGGGTTTTCCTTTTGTTTAAAAGATACCCCAAGAGGAGACACAAAAACCCCGTGAGGCGTCCACCCCCATGTCCGAGTCACAATAAACCGCTTTCGTAAAAAACGAGAGACCCCCTTTTAAATTTCGCCCTATTGTCTGTCCCATCCCGGCGAAAACCTTTGGAGTTGGGTCTCGAAACAGACTCCCTTAGATACCCGGGAAATCGAACCTAATAAATTCTGTCGGCAAATTCGGACCCGTGGTGGAAGTCGCGAGGAATATCTTAGTTTTGAGCAGGGTCGGTAGGGGGCACGATTTTGGTCATGTCCAAGACCTTTCCCGGGCCTCCCCGGAAGGGGGAGTTTGACTGGTCTTTTTTTAACCCCTCACAAGGGGGGACACCCCGGGGGCCGGAAGCGTCTGAGAGCGCTTACAATTTTGTGTTTTGTGCGGGGGAGCACGACCTTTTCGCTAGCTCGCCCGTACTCTGTATCGGGATCGAGGTGGTAGGGGCCCGGAACGGGCCCTTTTTTTGGGAGAAGAGGCCTGGGCAGACGAGGGGGCGACCCCCGAAAGGGAGGACGGGGAATGACGACCGGCCCGGGGAGTATTAAAACAATAAAAATACGCGGTACCCGGGGGGAAATAAGGGAAAGGGTACTCAAAAAACTCTTTACAACAGCCTCGATGGGGCGAAAAGGACATTCCAAAACAGGGAGGAAAAGGGGCCCCACCTCCCCGACAAAAAAAGATTCCCCTGAGGGCCCCCACCACACTCGGAAAAAAACGGAGAAACTAACGGGACTGATCCCCCGGGCGACTTCCCCCCCAAAAAAAAAGGGGCTTCGGAACTCATCATACGGCCTCAGATTTGGACGGACCGCCGGAATGGGCCTGGAATCTCGTCCCCCGGGGGTGAATTTGAATTTGGCGGCGGGAAATCCGCACCACCGCGCCACAGGATTACAGGGTCGTTCCGGGGCCCGGGGCGGGGGCCCAAAGCTGCCCCGGCCTGGCAAACCGGGCCGGGGGGCCGCTTGTCTTCCCCCTCCCCACCAGCGTACCTTCCAGTCCCCCCCGGCCCGAAAGGGAAACATGTTTCGGGAAAAACCCGGGTCCTGCGAACCTTTAAGACGACACCCCAAAAACCCCCCACGGGGAAATTATTGTAGGCCCCCTTCTCGTCGTCCGGTAAACGCGGATTCGGCAGGAAACCGTGAGTTATTAGAGATTTTTAAAAAGATCCGGCCCAAAATTTTTGCTATAAATAATTTTACCAAGAATTAGTTGAGAGCTCACGGACTCGCGTCGTTTCCGTGTCATTTAATTATTGCTAAAACTTTTCCTTTTTGCCTCTCCGAGGGGCCCAAAAGATCGACAGTCCATTGATTTGTATTGAGCTTTTACGATCTTTATTTAAAATCCCTTTAAATATTACGCTGGATTGGTATGATCTATTCGATTCCGACCGGATACAAAAGGGGGAGAGTAATAAAACTAGAGATTTTTAAAAACACGGATCTCCCTACGCCGATAAAAATATTAATTCTATTTTCCTATCTATTTACAAATAAAATATTTCTTATTTTCTTATTTCTGGTACAAATATCGGATTTCCTCCTTTTTTCCAGACGGGATTCCCAACTCCTTACGGGTGAACACGCACTCTACCCCCTTTAACCGACTAAAACCCAGGGCCCACCGTCTGTCCGCGATTTTGCGAATATTGTTGAGTGGTCGGGCCCACCGCACCTGGCGCCCAAAAAAATCGAACCCAGCCAACATGATACCCACAGTATTGAAGAACGGAGAGCGGCACGACGAGGTTTTTCCCCATTCTCTCGCACTCCTCCTCGTTTGACAAAAAGACGAGAACGTCGCATTTTAACAATGATATTATAAAAATAAAAAATAAACGTTTTGGTTTTCCTTTTTCCTCCCCCTTCATAATATTAAAAATAAAAATTTAAAAATATTACGCATTTTTCATTTTGTAATGAACCTTTGTTTGAGATCATTAAATTTATATTGGGGGACGCTTATATCATTTATAAAATGGATATTGTTTTTGATCCAACCTTTTTTTAACTGAGATGGTAACTTTAAATATGTCAAAAAATGCAAAAAGGGCTCACTGTTGTTTTAGATCAATTGACAGTCCATCCACTCATCAACCTTTTGCCATTTTATTGAGAATACATCAGAACGGGGTTAAAATAAATTGAAACAATTATGTTATCCACCAAAAGTTAGTCCCCCATCATCAGCAATTTTCCCAATAGGGTTTACATTGTATGTATTTCACCGTTTTTTTGTCTAAGTAAATTTTTTTTTTTTTTGGGAATTAATTTATATTAATTAGTTATTTTTTTAAAGAAAATCTTGATTATGATTAAATGTTACTTTAAAATTTATAGTTCAAATTCCGCCGTCAATGTGTTCATTTACAGTGTCCAAAATGGGGTATTCGAAATTAAAACCCTGACCCTTTTTATTTTTTATTTATTTATCACTATTTTTTATTTTGTGTTGCATACTCTCTAACTAATTTAATATCTCGTTATGGTTGCCCTGGCTTTCTAAATCTTATTTTTATAATATTTAAAGAGCCCCGTCCTTTAAAAAACTAATTTTAATCTTTATTTAAAATTTAAAAAACGCAGGCCATAATGGAATATTCCCGTAACACAATATCGTAAATTATTATATTTTGGATTTATCCAAAACACTTGGCGAAAACCATTTAAACCTTAAAAATGGTTCCCCCATTACAAAATCCCTTAGCAAGATCAATTTATTTCTAAAGTCTTGTATGAACCAAAATTTATGTTTAAAAATCTCTAACTAATTAATAGCTCGTTTTTGGGTTTCCCTGTCTTCTAAATCTTATTTTTATAAAAATTAAACGAGCCTTGTCTTTTAAAAATTTAATTTTAATCTTTTTAAATTACCGCGCATTTAACTAAATTGGAAAAAACAATTAACATTCACATTTTAAAATGATAAAAAAATTTCAAAATCCCGCACAAATTTAAAAACAAAATTTTTAAAAAAAGAAAAAATTTTGATTTTTACGATTGTCGCACTCTACAAAAGAATATTACAATTTTACATAGTTTTCCATTTCTATCCCCTTTTTTGTGTGGCAAACAATATTTATACAAAAAAACTCATTAATAAAGTAAAAAAGATTTTAAAAAGACCCACTTTAAAAAAATTTTTTGGTTTTAAAAAAAAAAAAATTATTTATCTATGAAAAAATTCAAACCCATTCATTATATTTGCAGGTTAAAAGGAAAAATCACAACCAATCAAATAACTAAAAAAATTAACCATAAGGTTCTAAAAAAACAATCATAGACTCCCTATTGACCCAAGTCCTCATTATTAAGAATTTTACCCATTAAACAAGCTAATAATAAATGGTTTTTAATTTCTAAACAGAAACCCACCAAAAGTTCTAAAACCCAAAAGGGGAGTAATTTTTAACCCTTCCTATCCAAAAAAAACGCCAACTGAAATTTTTCAAAGTTTGAACTAAAGGGAAAAGAAATAATACGAACCAGAAATATTAGGAATATTGCAATCCCCCAAATTTTAAATTATTATCTCTTTTTTTTCATAAAAAAAATTTAAAAATAAAAAAATTTTTGATATTACAATACCCCTTTAAATTTTCAAAAAAAAAAAAAAAATTTACGCGATCTGACAAGGAATTGACAGTTGCAATGGAAAGGGATTTTATAATAAAAATAACGAACTTCTTAAAAAATTTTTAACCTTTTTCTGCGTGGTCAATAAAATCCCCCCTTAAAAAATTTAAAAAGAAAAATTAAAAACATTACAAAATTTGCTAACAAAAGGATCATTTCAAAAAAAAATTATTTTATGCACTCTGTGATTTTTAACTACCAAAGCTTTTCGGGCTCCCTAAATTCACAAGCAGAACATCCCCTTTAAATTTTTGTTCACTATTAATACGACTCTTTAAATATACTCAAATTCACAAGTATTGTCACAAAGCCTTTCCCCCCCCAAAAAACCATATAAAATATTTTTGAATTGTGCGGTTCTTACTGGAAAAGTTAAAGGAATTCAGAATAAAAAATATCATTAGATGTTGTCCTTTTCTTCACCTGTACCTATCAACCTTGTTTATAAATGTGTTAAAAATAAAGGGGGGTATTTAAGTCCCAAAACAAAAATTCCCAAAAAAACAAATTTTTAAAAAGTATTAGAATTTGTCTTGTCATCACATACTTTCATTTAACAATAATTTTAAACAAATTTTTTTGGGACCCCCCCATGGATCACCATTTTCGCCCCTAATCTGATTTAAAAAAGGAAATTTTTGGGAAAAACTTTCTTGACTTGATTAAAATCGACAAACCTATTTTATTATAATCGTTGATGATTCATTTTGACATTCTTTAGGGAAAGGGTTTATTTGATTTGGATTTTTTTAAAAAATCCCTGACAGACTTAATTCACATTGGAATTGAGATAACCCTTTTTAAATTTCTTAAATGTATCATTGAAATTAATTAACAATACCCTTTTTTTTTTGTTGGTTTCAGAAAAAAACATTTTTTTTGAAGAACCTTTCCTATTCTCTAAACATCCCTTTTTTCCAAAAAAGGGATTGTTTATAACTTTGTAATAGAGCTCTTCTTTTTACATCCCAATTTCAAAAAAGAAAAAATTCAATCAAACACTTACGTAAAAACGGTTACCCTTTAAATTTATTTTTCTCCACTATTAACAAAGGGTTAAGTTCTTTTTTTCCAAACTAATACTTGACTAATGATAATAATTAACTAATTTTCCGAAATGCTGGAGATAATGAAAAAAAAAATTCTTTGTTATTCCTTAGTTTGGGTAAATTTCGACAAAATCCATCATTACAAAAACAAAATGACCAAGGATCGTTTTTCTTAAAAAACTCAACTTTTTTGAAGGTCATAAAATAAAAAACAATTTTTAAAAATAATTCCATGTTTTTAAAGATCTCATTTGCGATTGCGATCAATATGTTGGGCCAAAACCAAACAAATTAAACGGAAATTAAAGAACATGTAAAAAATATAAGTTTAAAATTCGTCAAGACCTCGGGCATCTCGGAAAATATTCTTAATTTCCAACACTCATTTAATTGGGAAGACAAAAAATTTTTTAATCCAAATCAATTTTCAGAAGAGAAATGTTTTTTTAAAGATTTATATAAAAAACAAAAAACGGGCAAACTTAAAAAAAAACCGTAGCTGAAATCATTTTGACTTCTACAAAAATTGTCGTATAATAAATAATAATAATAATAGGAGCACGATTTTAATTCGACTATCAATTTTTGACACTGTATAATGAAAAACTTGATTTGGGGAACTTGATACCTCAAATTTTGTAAGCACTTTTAATCATAATCAGATCTTTTATAAAAAATAACTAATTAATTAAATTAAAATAAACCAAAAAAAAAATAAAATTTAAAAAAACCGGGAAATACACTACAAGAGACCTACGAAAATCTTGGATGGGGACTAACTTTTTTTTGCTGGATAACATTAATTGTTTCATTCCCATATTAAGCATTTTAATATATTTTCAATAATAATTCAAAAGGATTTTACGTGGAATGGGGGTCAAATTGATCTAATAAAAACGTGACTCGTTTGAGGGTTTTTTGACATTTAAAAGTTACCATCTCATTAAAAAATGGTTAGCCGATCAAAAACAAAATCTATTTTTAATAATGATTAACGTCACCCAATTAAATTTTAAGACTCATCAAAAAAAGGTTCTATAAATGCTCTAATTTCGTAAATATTCTTATTTTTTTCTTTAATTTTTTACTGAAGAAAACTGAGTAACACCGAAAGTTTATTTTTTATTTTTTATTTAATATCTTTTATTACTACAAATAAAGTAATTTGTTTCATTTCATCTCTAACTAATTAATTGCTCGTTTTGGGGGGCCCTTCTTTCTAAAACTTTTTTTATAATATTCACGAGCCTTGTCTTTAAAAAATCTAATTTTTAAACTTTTAAAAATTAAAAAAAAAATTGTTGCAAAAAACATTTTTTACTTTTAATGTTTTTAATTTAATCATACTTTAGGATATAAGGGGAATCTTTTAAAAAAAAATCTACTTTTGTTTTCAAACTTCTTTATTAAATTTCGAATACAAATAAAATTAAACAAATTTTTTAAATAAATTAAATATTTAGTTTTTATTTGATTTATTAAAACATTTTAACTATTTTTTTTACATTCTTTAAAATCCTCATTTAAAAATATTATTTCTTTTAAAAAAATGAGAAAACTTCTACAAAAATTCTTTAATGATTAAATTACAAAAATTTAAATAAATTAAATTTTTATTAGTTTTCTTTAAAAATAAAGATCAATTGGGAAGAAATAAATATACTAGAAATTTAAAGAATGGGAAATAAAAATTAAAAAAAGTTTAAATAACTTTCTTTAAACTTTTTTTTTCGATCTCCAAAAACGGAAAACCATAATTCTGGTTTTACATTGGTTTTCCTTTTTTCACCCATCATCAAAAACCATAGAAAAACGTTTTTCTACCTTGCCTCCTAAAACCCGTTATACCAAATCTATAGCATCTTGAAAACTCCTTTTGGGTCAGCTAACTTCTTTTCTAAAAATAGAAAAGATTTCTTTGAGAAAAATAAAAGAAAAGAGAAAAGAAAAGAAAGAAAAAACAAATTTCAAATTAAATCAAAAAATAAAAATTTTAAATAATTATTTTCCCTTTATTTATAAT
>NW_028189641.1:0-16394 GCF_048542155.1 Nylanderia fulva
CGTACGATCCCCCCAGGGGGGAGAAGATGGGAAAGCGGAGGCGACCCAGGCGACCGTGGGGAGGATGGCGTGGGTCGAGGGGACGGGGGATGGAGCCACCGGCCGAGAAAAAAGAGCTCTCGCCGTTTGTGCGGTGCCAGATCCTCGTGCCGTGCGACGAGGGGCGGGTAACCGCCGTTTTACATCCCTTGTGGCTAAGGGTGCGTTCGGGACGCGGTTAAAAATGTTGATTCATAAACCTAACGCCTCGTTTCGGGGGCCCCTTTCCCCCTCGCCATATGGCTTCTCTTCGTCGCCCCATTGGCGGTTAACCCTCTGAGGAACCTCCTCGTTGACGATGGCCCGTGTGCACGTCGGCGATGGGGGCCCGAGTCTGGTCTTGTGGTGAACGCCGAACGTGTGGGCATGGGAATTGCGGGGCTTGGGGGGAGAGGGACGGGGGCAGCGGGGGTTTGGGCGGCGTCGGGGCCAGCGGGGGGGCCGACAAGAAGGGCCGGAAAGGGGTCAGGGGGGGTGGCGTGGCGGTCACTAATTAGAGACGGGGCATTTGGCTTTTTCGCCTAGGTGCGCGACGCTGCTAAAAAATACAGTCGCCAAGTCCCCACCGACAGCGATATTGAAAGGGGTTTTTTACTTGTGTTCGCAGTCAACCCCTGGATGTAAAGGTCGGATTAGCTAAAGGAGCCGTTTTCACTTACCATTACGCAATCATTCAAACTCGCGCGAATGAGGGAGGCCCCCAACTTACGCGATCCTCATGCACCACTAGATGAGGCCCGTTCCGCTTCTCTCTTATAACGCGACTTTGCGTTAAAACCCCTTTTCCCAGCCAAGACCCCCAAGCCCGAGTCGTCAAGTTCGGGCGGGGGGACGTTTTTAACCCAGCCCCCCGCAACTCAGACTCGCTTCGCGGTCCGGGGACACCTTCCCCAAAGAATAGTAATGGGTAAAAAAACAAAAATTATTTGTGGTACCCCTGTGCCTCCCCCCACAGCGGCTGCCAGATCTTTAATGACCGGTACTTTCCCCTTACGCTGGGGAATCCCCAAACGCGGTTTGAGACACTACCTGCGCTTTACGCACTGCTCACCCCCCTTAGCGATGGTCAGGTGGGGCCCGCCTCCGGCCGGCAGAGTCGAAAGTTGTTCCGCATCGACGCGCCCCCTTGCTGAAAAGCCCCCAACTTGACGGGATAGGGCGTCATGCCGCCGGATTTTTCCCCCCGTGGTTCTGAAGCAGCGTGCACGCAGGGCCCGGGTTCGGTTTTGGGGCAACCCGGGACGAAAGGATTATCGCGCCCTCCGTCGGGAAACATCCGCTTGACGGTTTGCATTACTGTGTGGGTAGTGGTAGTGGACCGGGAGGCATCGGCGCCACGATAACCCCGTAGGAGCTAGGTTGGGGGGGCCGCAACTCTCTGGTCACTCCCCCCACGACTCGCCACCCCGCCCACATGTGTTGAAATCAGCGGTCGTAGTCACCTGTGACCCGCATCATCTGGGTTTACACCAACAAGCGCAGCACAAGTGGTTTGGGAGCCCGCAGCTGCGGGGGGGAGTACTCCGACACAAACCCCGCAGTCGGTTTTTGTTCAGAATTGGGTAAAAGTTCAATAGAGGGATTCCAAGCCCGCCCCTCTGTATCGGCGCATGCCGGATCCCGAGGAAATATGGGAAAAAACCCCGCCATGTGCACGCGGTCGTACGTGAATTCTTACCTTGGGGTTTTGGCCCAGACCGTACCCCCCTGCCTCGGGAAATACCCTGGAAGGAGCAGTCCCGCAACAACCCCAGCCTGTTGCGGCTTTTTAAAAGGTGCCCTGTGAGTTTCCGTGGCCCGAGCTAAGGGTGGACCCTTTTGGGGTTTTCCTAGCACTGGTTTGCAGCCCAGATACGTCCAGACATGACCAGGGATTTTTGCGGTATCATCGCTCCCCCCCACGGTGAAATAAGGTGTGGTGTCCACCTTCACCTTTTGTCTCTGCCGGACGCCACCATGGACAGAAATCCGGTCTTTCTCGCTTTGATCTCGAGCCCATTTCGCATAAAAGGCGTCATGAAGCCGTGTCAAGTTCTCCTGAGGAGCAGCAGATGAACAGAAGCGCACGACGAATCGCAGGAGGAACAGCGTTCCACATCCTCGGCGATCATCTGGTTCCATCCGGGCGCAGTGCCAAGTCCTTACGGAAATCCTGTTTACCTCTGCAGGTGTTATAGGATCCCAGAGCAAGGTCTTATCCGCACAGGAACTGGATCCGTGGCAGCGCCATCGCCGAGACCTTCGAGGTGAATCCCTCTCAGCCCTTGACGTACGGCCCGGCCAGCACTCGCAGCCTGTGCCGCTTCCCCAAACGGACTCACGCAAGTCCGTCATGTCTCCATCCGCACCGCTGGAGGCCTCCATAATGGGGCGCCAGCAGTTAAAGAATTCGACAGCAGACGGCCTCTCGCGCACCGAGTCGCCCCTCGAGGATACGCGACAAACAGGACTTCTTGTTCTTCTTGTAGAGGGATTGCACAATTGCGGATACGCGGCACAAAAGGACTTTTGTTCTTTCGTAGAGGGATTGCACAATTGCATAACCCTAGTTCCTTCGGTACCTACTTGCTCTCTCGTTTAACTGGAGACAGTGCTTACACATTGCCGAAACGCGTTGCGGAGCGCCTTGTAGCGGCCGAGGGAAGATCATGCCCAGCCATTCTTCGATAAGCCAAGACGTCGACCATCCACGCCGTCAGAGCATCTCTTGCCGATTGCCAGCAAGAGTATCAGCCTCGTAGCGACGGAACGCCGCACTTGCCTATACGAGTGATGTATCGGTCGCAGCCTCTGAGGAACTTTGTTCAGGGGGAGGCTGATGGTGCGCCTTTGATCGTCGAGTACTAGCTCAATGGCCGCAGGATGGTGTAGGCTCGTGTAATCACCGGCACCATCCCTATCGGCACTCATCATCACAATCGCGCGACCGTCCCCCCCCCCCCCCACTGATGGATCTTTGGCAGAAGAAGTCTCTAACATCACTCGGTAGGCTCCTGTCGCGTTTACCCTTGATGGCTCGAGGACTCTAGTGGGGAACTTGTACTCCAGATACGGTTCTTGAAAAGGTTCCCCGGCTAAGGTGCCTCAGCCTAAGCGGCAGTGCCATGGTCTAGTTTCTCCACTGACATTCTGGCCTTTACGCGGTCACAATGATAGCACTGTTGGCGTGTATGCGGTGTGCACGTAAATTGTGTGGACACAAGACCCAAGCATGTTCGCAGAATCTCGACGCAACATGCCTCACAGCGACATCTCCTCCTCTAGGCTGTCCACTTACGCCTGGCTTGGTCTTTTTAATAGTATTCGGACGAGACCAGCTGCGACCCCGTCAGGGTCCTCCGCACCTTCTCGCGCGCTCACTCAAGCGAGCACTCGCACGCAGTACCCAGGCCATACGAGAAACCGGGACAGCAGTATTCTCATTCAAATTCTCTCCATAAATTAACTGAGTGTATGTAGGGGCGGCAACGCATTGACAACCGAGGCCCCCAAGAAACCCCGGGGTCTTTCTTGGCCCACAAACTCACCATGACCGTAGGCGCATGGGCCCGAAGCCCTGAGGGGCGAACTTCGACTGCTACACCGCTTAGTCGACACCTACCGAGTCTAAACTTCCAAAGTAGGCCGTTTCCGTGAGCCCACGAGGAGGTGGAGTTACAATTGGACGTGAGGAGGCTGAGTCTTTACTAGAGGGACTTTGTTTGGGGCATCACGAACCAACCACGACTCTCTCTAAGTACCATCGCGGCGGTGTTTGCTTTGAGAGACCGAGAGCCGGAGAGAGTCATAGTTACTCCGCCGTTTACCGCGCTTGTGAAGTCTTCACGTGACATTCGAGCACTGGGCAGAAATAACATTGCGTCAACACCCGCGAGGGCATCGCAATGCTTTGTTTTAATTAGACAGTCGGATTCCCTAGTCCGTGCCAGGTCTGAGCTGAGCGTTGAATGGCGGCCGAAGAGGACGACCCACGACGCGCTCGCGCCGCAGGAAGCCTGCGACAGCAAGGAAGATCCGGCGGGAGGCCAAGCAGGGCCGAGCTCTGATCCAGGGACCGGCGCGAGAGAACGCCGACCGTTCACCATCGACCCAGGACCCGGCACGGCAGCCAGACCGTTCCCGACCAAGCCCGACACGACCCCGCTCCTAAGAGCAAATCCTTATTCGAGTTACGGATCCAACTTGCCGAATTCCTTACATACATTATTCTATCGACAGAGGCTCTTACCTTGGAGACCTGCTGCGTATATGGGTACGAACCGGCGCGAAACCTCAACGTGGCCCTCTCCTGGATTTTCAGGTCAGAGGGAGATCCGGACCCGGCCGCCAACTGCGGTGTGCTCTTCGCGTTCCCAAACCTTATCTCCCTGCTTAGAGGGTTTCCAGGGAACGCGAAAGCGTATACAGAAGAAAAGGAAAATCTTCCGGATCTCCGACGGCGTCTCCAGGTCTTTGGGTTACCCCGACGAACCACTCTTTAAGAGGCCCGCAATGTATTGCGGTTAGCGGGCAGGTTCCGGAAAGGACCGGATTCCTTCGCCCCGACGGGTACGTGTGTCTTCGTATAATATTTATCTTATTTCTCGACACTCTGAGTATATTGTACTGCATCGTCATTGAGATCGGATTTCTCCTAGGGCTTAGGATTCGAATGACTGTGGGCAACGGCTGTTCACACGAAACCCTCTCCACGTCTCCTCAGGGCCTCGCGGGAGTATTGCTCACTACCACAAGATCTGCACGAAGGCGGCTCCAGGAGGCTCGCCGCCCAAACCCTTCTGCCCTCACCGTCGCGAACCTCTACTCTGTCAGGGCTTCGTGAAACCGACGCGAGAGAAGACTAACGCACGCTCCCGGTTGCCGGCCCAACTGCCGCGGACTGCCCCAGAGTATATGGTTCGCGCTTCAGAGCCCATTCATTTTCAGGAGCATAGTTGCTTCGGCGGTGAGTTGTTACAAATCCTTAGCCGGGATTCCACGTCCCTGGCCACGTCCCGGGTGTCTTAAGCCAACCAACGCCTGTCATGGTGTCCCATGAAGCGTCGAGTTGGGCCCTAACTCTGCGTTTGGTTCATCCCACAGCGCAGTTCTGCTTACCAAAAAGTGGCCAAATGGCCCACTCTGATCCGAGAGATGTTCGTGGCTCATATAATTCAAGAAGCCAGAGATCTCACCATTTAAAGTGTGAGAATCGGTGAGGTCGCGTTTCGGCACAAGGACCTAATCATTCGCTTTACCGAGAGACTCGCGCGCGTTCCGTGCGAACGGACGAGTGCCAGCTATCTGAGGGAAAAGGAGTGAAACCCGGAGGGAACCAGCTACTAGATGGTTCGATTGTCCTTTCGCCCCTATACCCAGTTCCGACGATCGATTTGCACGTCAGAATCGCTACGGACCTCCATCAGGGTTTCCCCTGACTTCGTCCTGCCAGGCATAGTTCACCATCTTTCGGGTCCCAACGTGTACGCTCTGGGTGTCTTCTCGCGATGAGAACGAGACGCCCCGGGAGTGCGAGGCCGCATCGCGGACGCGGCCCATCCTCCCTAGGTCGACGGCCAGGGCCGACCTTCACTTTCATTACGCCTTTAGGTCTCGCGACCAAGATCCAATGACTCGAGTACATGTTAGACTCCTTGGTCCGTGTTTCAAGACGGGTTCTAAGAGTACCCAAAGCCAGTAGCGTCGCCGACCGGTATCGGTCTCCCGCGAGACCGCGGGAGACGTTCAGGCCGTCGAAGGTGTACAGTACTGTAACAAACAGCGGGCCAGGACCGGGGACGGCGCGAAAGTCCGTAACCTCCGAGTAGTACCGTGGCGAGCGTTTTGCGACGTCTCGACGCACGTGACTGGTGCGGCATGATACCTTTCGCGTAACGCGAGCAAGCCGGCCGGACGACCGAGGGTTGTCGCGTGCCGTTTTTTTTACAGGCGATGCCGACAGAACACCGCACCCGGGCCGTTAGCAACGACACCCGCGGGTCGCGACGTTCTACTTGGGGAGAAGTGCACGACGCGAGCCGAACTCGGCGAACGGTAGCGTGCCCGCGCGCGAGCCGCCAAGGACTCCGGCGGGAAATCGACGACCGACGCGAAGCACAGCGCGCTGACGATGAATCTCCCCGTGAATTTTTTGGGTTTCTTAGGTTTAACTGGAACGGTTTTCACGTACTCTCTTGAACTCTCTCTTCAAAGTTCTTTTCAACTTTCCCTCACGGTACTTGTTCGCTATCGGTATCGTGGTCGTATTTAGCCTTAGATGGAGTTTTACCACCCACTTAGAGCTGCACTCTCAAGCAACCCGACTCTAAGGAGAGGATCCTCCGAGGCGCCGACAACGGGTCGCTACGGACCTCCTGGCACCATTCTACGGGTAAGGGCCCCATTAAAGAGGAATTATGGAAGCGACGCGGCACATCGGGATAAGAGCGAATCCTCCCAACAACCACATTTCCCTGCGGCGGAACCGCGGATGCGGTTGCTGGGCTCTTTCCTGTTCGACTCGCCGCTACTAAGAAATCTTGGGTTAGTGCTTTCCTCCCGAATTAATTAATATGGCTTAAATTCGCGGGGTTACTCTCGCCTGCCTTGAGGTAGCATCGCATAGGGAGTTTTCCGTACGCAGTTTGCCTCCTCGCGCGACCTCATCGTCGTTCTCTCCTCTATAATATTATATTAAAAGAGGGAGAGAGAGAGGCGTCGAACGAGAGAGCAGCAGCGGAGCACACGAAATACCGAGAAGAGAAGGCAAATCGCCGGAGCGCTAACCGCACACACCTCGTGTGGTAAATGGAGACGATATATGAGGGTTCGAATTTAGGCTTCCTTTCTCTTTTATATATACGAAAGTCGGGCGGATCGATTCGCCGCGGTACACGACCGGCGCGCGGTCCTTTTTTTTTTGCTTTACGAAAATTTCGTGGATCGGGACACGCGGTCGGCTCGCGATTCAAAAAACTTTACGTAAGAGGATAAGATTACGCATGCTCTCTCGCCGGACGACACGCGACCGATATTTCTCCGTAATACGTTATGGTGCGGCAAGGGCGCCTCGGAAAGACGCGCGAGCGCTATCGCACCGAGGAGGAGCGGCCAGAGTGTGCGAGCGTCGGGTCAGTATGTGTGAGGTACTGAGAGGAGAGACGGTGAGAGACATGCGCGACCTACTTTCGGGGAGACAACACGCACGACGAGCCCGCCTCTTAGGGAAAGGGTGCCAAGTCACCGCCTCCGGACCTTTTTGGACCTTTTGTGCTCCCTTCGCGCGCGCTCTTAATCTAATCCCCATTTCTCCTCCTCGGCTCTCGCGTACACACACGACTTGGATACACAAACCGCTCCCCACTCTTAATTCGCGCAGCATTCTCTGGGCGCGCGTTCGCCAACGTTTTACACGCTGTGCGCTTGCTCTTTCTCATTATTATTTCGGTGTGTCATTTCAGGACGACGCAGGATTTGCGCCGCGGCTGGTCGGCGCGGCACAGACACCTCGGGCGAACGTCCAACGATCGCTCGTACGCCCATTGTAAGCGTTGCACAGAGCACAGGCGACGCGCGCGCCATTCTCTGGTCGCCCGCGTCGTGGCCGTGCGCGCTTTTCGGGCGCAAGTAGTTTAGGGGTACTAAAACGACTCTCAGCCAGGCGTGGTCCGGGAATTGTATCCGTGGACCGCAATGTGCGTTCGAAATGTCGATGTTCATGTGTCCTGCAGTTCACAAGTTGTGCGAGAACCTTCGATTTGTTTTAATTTTCCGCGCAGAGGCAAATTTATTTATTTATAAGTCGGCTCGTAGATACGAAGGAGACTGGATGCGGAGAAAATTGTAAAGGTGGAGAAATTCACTTTTGAGGCAAAGCAGTTTTATTCAAAACTCTCGCAGACAAGATTAAAACGCGGAAGTTCGCTCTAGAACGAGATAAATTCGCGCGATGCTCTTTTCGCTGATATACACGGAGACGTCTCTTCAGTTCAGACTCCTCGAGTAGACTCATTTTTGATCCTCGCGGAATTCGGCAGCTAAGGCTCATCCGATCGACGCGTGGCACACGTGCTGAAATCCTATTCGCGGACGATTGCCCCATCACGCTCCGAAACGCGAGACAAAGGCGAGTTTTTGTAGATTCCTCGCTCGCGGAATCGAAAACAACCGGAATAACATCTCGGCGTCGAATATTTTCAATTTCTACGATTAACCTTGCTTCGTCGCTCCGAAAATACGTGACAATTTTAAACATACCGCCCGCCTCGCATTTGAACGTATGCGAATATGCGAAATATAGCCAACGGTAGTCTTCAACGTACGATGAAGACAATAAATCAATTTTCAATCAACCAAGAAATCAAACAAGAGATCAATGCAATAATTCCTTGCGATCGAATAACGAGGGCAAGTAATCAGAAGGTGAAAAAACCTTTTACAATTTTCGAAGTAAATATTTCTAAATTATAAAGACGCTCTCAATTTTCAATAGGCACTGAGCCTTAGCAAATATTCGCCTCTTCGGCTGTTCGAGCACGCAAATACAATTATACATGTTTCGAATTCTACCGACAATGCGATGGGTCGATAACAAAGTCATAAATGCGATACCTGGCTCGAAAACCACGCCGAAGAGGAGAATATTGCCTAACATAGTAGATTTTTAACGTATAAGACGGGCAACAAGAGCCAAATCGCGGATGACAATGCGTTATCCTAACGAAACTAAATAATTTTCCGTTAGAATTAAATACCGGTGCACAAGGCACCAAATTTTACTTGGACACGGCCAAGATTTTAAATATGAAATAATCTCATATTTGAGATTTAATTTCAATACCCCCTTTAACCCCCCTACGGAAAATAAATAAATGAATGCAAGAGAAAAATATAGATCCGAAAATCGCTGAATCGGGAATCGAACCCGAGACCTTTCGCTTGCCGGGCGACTGCTCTTCCAGCTGAGCTATTCAGATCCTTTCGATTCTATACTTTTCTCTGTTATATATATTAATGTTGGTAAACAAACGCATTTTTTAAGCCAGCGTGTATCAAATATAAGAGTTTTAACAAGGCTCTGTAATATAAATATAAATTTAACGTATAAGACGGGCAACAAGAGCCAAATCGCGGATGACAATGCGTTATCCTAACGAAACTAAATAATTTTTCGTTAGAATTAAATACCGGTGCACAAGGCACCAAATTTTACTTGGACACGGCCAAGATTTTAAATATGAAATAATCTCATATTTGAGATTTAATTTCAATACCCCCTTTAACCCCCCTACGGAAAATAAATAAATGAATGCAAGAGAAAAATATAGATCCGAAAATCGCTGAATCGGGAATCGAACCCGAGACCTTTCGCTTGCCGGGCGACTGCTCTTCCAGCTGAGCTATTCAGATCCTTTCGATTCTATACTTTTCTCTGTTATATATATTAATGTTGGTAAACAAACGCATTTTTTAAGCCAGCGTGTATCAAATATAAGAGTTTTAACAAGGCTCTGTAATATAAATATAAATTTAACGTATAAGACGGGCAACAAGAGCCAAATCGCGGATGACAATGCGTTATCCTAACGAAACTAAATAATTTTCCGTTAGAATTAAATACCGGTGCACAAGGCACCACATTTTACTTGGACACGGCCAAGATTTTAAATATGAAATAATCTCATATTTGAGATTTAATTTCAATACCCCCTTTAACCCCCCTACGGAAAATAAATAAATGAATGCAAGAGAAAAATATAGATCCGAAAATCGCTGAATCGGGAATCGAACCCGAGACCTTTCGCTTGCCGGGCGACTGCTCTTTCCAGCTGAGCTATTCAGATCCTTTCGATTCTATACTTTCTCTGTTATATATATTAATGTTGGTAAACAAACGCATTTTTTAAGCCAGTTATTTTCCGTAGGGGGGTTAAAGGGGGTATTGAAATTAAATCTCAAATATGAGATTATTTCATATTTTAAAATCTTGGCCGTGTCCAAGTAAAATTTGGTGCCTTGTGCACCGGTATTTAATTCTAACGGAAAATTATTTAGTTTCGTTAGGATAACGCATTGTCATCCGCGATTTGGCTCTTGTTGCCCGTCTTATACGTTAAATTTATATTTATATTACAGAGCCTTGTTAAAACTCTTATAAATTAGTTTATTCACTTTCTACAAGTTCGTCGCGTACCGAGACTTATGTTTCTCGGCGCTCGCTCTCTCGAGGACTGACTCGAGGGCTGCGCGAATTTCGGAGCTCGCGTAGGGCGGCAGCCGATCGGGGTCCTCGATTGGACCATCAGAAAATCAGGCGATGTACACACGCCAATTAGCGGCGAGTGTACACGTTGGTTTCACGTGTTTCCTTGGCGTAAACACTAAGGAATTTAACAAAAAAACATTCTAGAAAATTCGATCGTCCTCGAGGATTCGATCCGAAGAACGAATCTTCAACAATGTGGAAAGAATTTTATTAGAATTTCTCTACTATTTATTATATTAAAAATAATAATATGTATCACAAGAAAATATAAAATATGTTTGATTAATTTTACTATACAGTTTAGTAAAATTAATCACACATATTTCATATTTTATTGTGATAGATATTATTTTTAATGTGATAAATATTAATCAGAGAAATTTTAATAAAATTCTTTTCATACCGTATTGTCTCACAATTACCATAACTTTTAGGGTAAATTTTAAGAGAAAATTCTCTCAGTGTACCGATTAATTATTAAAAATTACTTGTAAAAAGGCACACGTTACTCGATGCGGACGACAATTGTTTACACGGCAAGGACACGACAACAGACTGCGGCGACGGATGACGCAACGCGTCGCGACGCTTCGCGACACGTCTAGACGATAACAATCACGCGGCGTTGCCGAACATGTGATTGACGCGAGACATGTATTAAAACGTATAATAATTATGTTATTAAAAAAGGCATATTATAACGTATTATAATTTTTTACGTTATAATACATTTTTTTTAATGACTTAACATTATCCGCCCGTTTTGCCCTTTCTTTTTAAGCGAGACGTGAGAAAAATGATTATGTTTTGCGAACAAGATGTTCCATGTATAAATGTATTGGTCGCTCTGAAAAGAGCGGATTGACTTTGGTCGCTCTGAAAAGAGCGGATTGACTTTGGTCGCTCTGAAAAGAGCGGATTAATTTATAATAGGTGCTCAAAATGACCACCATCCATCCTTATGCAAGCTCGCATGCGTTTAAATAAATTTAATTGGACGTTCTCCATTACTTCCTCTTCGATATTCCAAATTACATATCGCAATCTGGTTTCTAAGTCGTCGACGTTCTCGGGAAGCGTTTTGTATATTGATTCCTTACAGTATCCCCATAAAAAGAAATCAAGAGAATTAAGGTCCGGGGATCTTGCGGGCCAACGTATCGGGCCATACCGACCCATCCAACGTCCAGGAAACTGCTCGTTCAAGTAGTTTGTTACAATCCTGGCGTTGTGTGGTCAAGCACCGTCTTGTTGAAAGAACATTTTATTTCTTTCAAATAGTGGCACTTCTTCTAAAAAATCGGGCAGATTTTCTTTCAAAAGTTCCGCGATACCATAGGGTACGCCTATTTAGCAGGCTAGAGTCTCGTTCGTTATCGGAATTAACCAGACAAATCGCTCCACCAACTAAGAACGGCCATGCACCACCACCCACCGAATCAAGAAAGAGCTATCAATCTGTCAATCCTTCCGGTGTCTGGGCCTGGTGAGGTTTCCCGTGTTGAGTCAAATTAAGCCGCAGGCTCCACTCCTGGTGGTGCCCTTCCGTCAATTCCTTTAAGTTTCAGCTTTGCAACCATATTTCCCCCGGAACCCAAAAGCTTTGGTTTCCCGGAAGCTGCCCGCCGAGTCATCGGAGGAACTTCGGCGGATCGCTAGCTGGCATCGTTTATGGTTAGAACTAGGGCGGTATCTGATCGCCTTCGAACCTCTAACTTTCGTTCTTGATTAATGAAAACATTTTTGGCAAATGCTTTCGCTTCTGTCCGTCTTGCGACGATCCAAGAATTTCACCTCTAACGTCGCAATACGAATGCCCCCATCTGTCCCTATTAATCATTACCTCGGGGTTCCGAAAACCAACAAAATAGAACCGAGGTCCTATTCCATTATTCCATGCACGCAGTATTCAGGCGAAGGTAGCCTGCTTTAAGCACTCTAATTTGTTCAAAGTAAACGTACCGGCCCGACTCGACACTCAGTAAAGAGCACCGCGACGGGATATTAGTTGGGCCGCCCCTCGCGAGGCTAAGCCCACCGGTAGGACGTCCCACATCACGCCAGTTAAACACCGCGAGCGGTGAACCGACGGTGTGCGACACAGATTCAACTACGAGCTTTTTAAACCGCAACAACTTTAATATACGCTATTGGAGCTGGAATTACCGCGGCTGCTGGCACCAGACTTGCCCTCCAATGGATCCTCGTTAAAGGATTTAAAGTGTACTCATTCCGATTACGGGGCCTCGGATGAGTCCCGTATCGTTATTTTTCGTCACTACCTCCCCGTGCCGGGAGTGGGTAATTTGCGCGCCTGCTGCCTTCCTTGGATGTGGTAGCCGTTTCTCAGGCTCCCTCTCCGGAATCGAACCCTGATTCCCCGTTACCCGTTACAACCATGGTAGGTGCAGAACCTACCATCGACAGTTGATAAGGCAGACATTTGAAAGATGCGTCGCCGGTGCTAGGACCGTGCGATCAGCACAAAGTTATTCAGAGTCACCAAAATAAACGGTGGACGAACGGCGAGCCGCCCGCCACCGATTGGTTTTGATCTAATAAAAGCGTCCCTTCCATCACTGGTCGGGACTCTGTTTTGCATGTATTAGCTCTAAAATTACCACAGTTATCCAAGTAAATGTGGGTACAATTTAATGAACCATAACTGATTTAATGAGCCATTCGCGGTTTCACCTTAATTCGGCATGCACTGAGACATGCATGGCTTAATCTTTGAGACAAGCATATGACTACTGGCAGGATCAACCAGGGAGCTTCGTGTTCGGTTACTCGCAAGGGAGTAACTCGCGAGCGAGCCCGAAGACTCGTCGCTAGCTCTTTTTCGCGCGCGCGCGCGTTCGATGCCGAAACACCGACGCGCGCGCGACACGCTCGTATGTGCCATTTTATTTGCCGCCGGTCTTGCTCAGCCGGTCGGCGACACTCTGCTGTGTTTAACGCTATTATGTAAAGCGTACGAGAGAACGACGGAGGCGAGAGTAAACCCCCGACGCCGCCGCCTCTCTTCTTTCTCCTCCTCTCCGTTCAAAAATCCACAAGATCAAAATACTCGTGTTCTTATTCTCCCAAATGTTATGATGCGCGGTCTCGAGAGACCGCGCGATTCACCCTGACGCTAGATCGACGATGGCGATGCTTAGACGTCGAGGACTGTTCTGTCTGGTTCGTACGCGTTTAACCGCACACGACCAGCAATAAGATTTTGCTACGGCGTACAAAGCGAGCGGGAAGAAGCAACTCTTCCCGCAAACTCGTATCCGTGGAGTAGATGCTCGGTAAGCGCGACGATTCCGCTGCTGCGTACGAAACGAGAGGGAACCGCGCGGCCAACACACTAGAGGCGTGCGCGCCACATAAGAGCCATTCGGTCTTGCGACACCGACTCGTGGCAATGCTGTGCTCGTAATAAATAAGTGTGCGTTAATTTTGCGCGCGTTCGGCGACGAACGAGAAGAGCCGCACCGTAATCCCCGGCGAAGAGGAATACGAGACGACGCGAGAGTCGAACGTACGTTCTCGCGAGACACGCAACCTCCAAGCATGAGAAGACTTGGCGGCGGCGCGTTCTGCGACGATCGTATATTATTTTATATATTCGTGGTTTCCAAATCAAACATTTTATATAAATGTTCTCTCCGTGTCAGAGTCGCGACTCGACAAAATCCGTTCTCGACCCGTTCGGGCGATTCTTCGTTTGTCAACGTCGAGAGCGCGACACGTACAATATTAATCTCTCCTACCTCTTATAGTACCCAACCGACCGGCCAAGCGGTCGGCGACGGTACGGAGAGCGGTCGAAACACGCCGGAGTGGCGAGAGACTCGAGAAAGTACGTTTACGACTCGTCCGGACTCGCTCGACTCGTTCGACGCGCCGAGCGCGACGTATCTCTTATAGTACCCAACCGGCCGGCCAGGCGGTCGGCGACGCACGGTCCTACGCACGGCCGTATGCGAGCGCGAGCGCCGAAAGGCGCGTTCAATTGAGACATTGTCGCGGAGAGCGAACGATCGAAAAGTCCTATTGTACGATAAAATATTATCACGATAGCCGTATGGCGAATGTCAAACAACGATAATTAGCATTAATTAAGAAGGAAACAAACGAAATGCCGGGACAATAAGGTATAAGCACCGACGGTACCTCCGGGCCGGGCGGCACCTCCGGGTCGGGCGGCACCTCCGGGCCGGGCGACACCTCCGGGCCGGGCGACACCTCCGGGAACTACGGCCGACCGGCGACACCTCCGGGACGGGCGGCACCTCCGGACGACCGAATGATCTCTCGAAGTCAGACGACCGCCGGCGGTACCTCCGGAACACTTAACGACGATTTACGGCGCCGCAACGAGGAGAGCTACGTAAAAACGTTTCGGACGAAAGTTACTTACTATTCGGCGCTCGCTCGACATGAGGGCGCTGTCCGATTACTAACTCGAAACGTGTCTCAAACCCACGTGTCGGAGACATATATTTCGAATTATTACGGATGATACGCAACACGCAAGCTGCGGTGACCGCGATTACGGTACGGAACACTCGCCCGATGCGAAATCACGCGCGCGGCAACCGAGACGGCTCGTTACGGGCGTGATTATACGTGCGGCACCACATAACGGCCGGCGTCAACTTGGGGACGGACGGCACCTCCGGGACGGGCGACACCTCCGGACGACCGAATGATTTCACCAAGTCCGTCGCCCGCCGGCGGTACCTCCGGGGCACTTGACGGCGAGTAGCGCCGCTACGAGGAGATAATACTACGATACGGAAATACGTTTCGGACAAAGGTTTCGTACTTTTCGACGCTCCGCACGACCGCGCAACACGATTATTACGATATCTGCTAATTTCCAGCTACCACTCGTCGGATGCACAATCTTCGAGATTCTACGACCGATACGTGGACGAATGCAGGCAGGATGCCGATAAGCGAAGCCGGAGTGTTTGCACGAATAAACTTTCCGATGCGTCCTCATTTAATTAATCTCATTTAGCTCGCTCGTTAGCGGTACAAGCGAGAACTCGGGAACAGGCGCAAGTTCGCTCGCGGCGCGTTGCTCTCGCCGGCAAGCGAGAAATTTTTCCAGGCCCGATAGCGGCGTGTTGCCTTGGTTAGCGGGCGACACCTCCGGCCGCAACCGTTGCCCGTACCAAAGTCCGATCGCGGCGTGTTGCTTTTGTAAGCGGGCGACACCTCCGGCGGCACGCGCCGCCCGTGCCCCAACTCCGATCGCGGCGTGTTGCTTTCGTTGGCGGGCGGACACCTCCGGCGGCACGCGCCGCTTGTACCCCAAGTAAGCCGATCGCGGATCGATACAGGCCGTGTTGCATTCGTTGGCAGGCGACACCTCCGGCGCCTGCGCACGCGCCGCCCGCTTACCCCAAGTCCGATCGCAGGCGTGTTGCTTTTTGTTGGCGGGCGGACTACCTCCAGGCCCCGCACAAGCCGCCTTTTTTGCAAGTTCCGCTCGCGGCGTGTTGCTTTCGCCGGACGAGCGACCAAATTCTTCCAAGTTCCGCTTCGCGGCGCTGTTGCTTTCGCCGGGCGAGCGAGAAGTTCTTCCAAGTCCGTTTCGCGGCGTGTTGCTTTCGCCGGCGCAGCGAGAAATTCTTTCCAAGTCAGTTTCGCGGCCTGCGTGTTGCTTTCGCCAGGCGACGCAAGAAAATTTTTCCAAGTCCGTTCGCGGCGTGTTGCTTTCGCCGGCGAGCAAGAAATTTTTCCAAGTCCGTTCGCGGCGTGTTGCTTTCGCCGGCGAAACGAGAAATTTTCCAAGTCCGTTCGCGGCGTGTTGCTTTTCGCCGTCGAACGTGTGGGGTTTTTGTCAACCGACAAGACGAATCCCCAAAACCGAGGGCTGGGTTTTAACAAATCGCAGCTGGGAACTGCTTCCCACCGAGTACAACATCCCGCCAGTACCTAAATCGTCTAAGACATTCCGAGTCTCGACATGGAACTTCGAAACCCTGATCCCGTTAAGGGGCCTCCGTCGTAGCGGTGGATCCCGGCGACGGGGATGGCGCCGTACGGCAAACCGGTCGTGCGAGACCGGCCCGGGGGCCCGGCCCCCCTAGTAGTGTCCATTTTTTGA
>NW_028189642.1:0-16325 GCF_048542155.1 Nylanderia fulva
GGATGCCGATATCTACCGCAACGTTTCCGTTCATCCTCGACATTCAAGCCGACGAGGCACATACGTAAAAAAATCGATAGCCGCCTCGATTTACTATGACACACCACCGCTACGTGCGTCCTTCCTAGCTCGCCAACGCGGAATACGACTTCCTCATCCAGTTCGCCTCGTAGTTGGCTCACTGAAGCTTCAGAAAAACCAACAGTTCATTTATTAATAAATCATTAATCAATTAACAAACCAGCTAGGAAAGTCACAAATTCGTATCTAACACAAATTGGCGTAAATTAATTAGATTATTAACATTTATGTCCCCCGCCCTCTATTTCTCTCTCTCCGAAAATTATCTTTAATTAGCATAGAGTTAGCAAATCATCAATTGAGGATTGCTATCAAGTAATAAGAATTAATTAATAATTTATCCACTATTATATATGTTCATTAGCGATTAATTGTCGTACAAACGAATAACTATCTTAATTAACGCGGAATTGTAAATTTACCAAAGATTATCATCACCACGACACGACGACGATCCGACACCTTTACGCACGTCACTGACACGACGTTTCGATGCGACGACGAATTATTCCGCACTCGAGCCCGCAGCTCTGGAGACGCAAACGAGACGCGTCGCGGCGCGACGCGAACTCCTGGCCGACCGAGAAGCTTCCGCGCGAACGAGTTTTCCTCGCGGCATGTTATTGATCTAGCAGCGTCGAACGCGCGGCTTCCGAAGCAAGGCTCGCCGTTGCCCTAGACACGCTCGAAGGTGCACGTTTCGTGGCTTTGGGTGTGTCGTGTACGCGTGTGCTGCCCGTAGCTGTCAATGGATTTTGGAGCACAAGAGCTACGTTTTTATTTTCAGCACCAAAACTCACCCTCGAGGTCACCTCGCTTAAAAAAAACGAATATTTAGATATGCATGTAGACTAACCTCCTATCAACCGGTACGTGGCCGCAACTTCCTGATCTGTCGAAGAGCCATTCCGCTACGACGTGCTGATTGTGTCGAAGGGCGAGCACGACGGTATGGTCCGTCCGTCTGATCAGCGATGCGCCGTATCCACTTGGAGACTAGATCGAGCGGTGCTCGATGGCAAACGTCGCGCGGAGTAAACTGGCTCGCGAACAACCGAAGGAGAAAGACAGATGAGAGAAAAGAGAGAGAGAGAGAGTGAGAGAGAAAAAAGGAAAACGAGAAATGGAAAATTAGAGAAAGAAAGAGAAAGAGAGAGAGAAGAAGAAGAAGAAGAAGAAGAAGAAGAAGAGAAGAGAGAGGCGCTCAAAGGAACGAGAAGAGGAATCGTCTGCGAGGGTGGAAGCGGCGGACGGACAGATCCTTCGTGATCCGCAAGCTGGCGTGTTCGAACTGCGGCCGCTCTGTCGACTGCCGTTCTACTGTGGTAGGGAGAAAGGGTGGAAGTAGGGGAATGATGTCGGTAAGGGGTGGAAAAGTCGAAGGGAAAGAGAGAGGGGTTGGAGAAATAGAGAGGTAAGCAAACGTCGAAATTAGCGAGGGAGAACGAGAGGAAGAAGAGGAAAGAAAAGAAAGGGATGGAGATTTTCTAAGTAAAAGGGTGAAATAACGGAGTAATGAGAGGGAGAATAAACGATTTAAAAAAATAACCAAAAAATGAAGAAGAACAAAGCTGAAGCGAAACATAGAGATGTTGCAATGAGAAGGAGAGAGAGAGAGGGAGGAAGGGTAGAAGGTTGAAAGGATTAGGAAAACGAGAGGGAGCCACCAGGAATAACCAACCGGTGCAATCATGAGGAGAAGACGAGCAGAGGGAAAAGATCTACGGCGGTCAAACGGTGGTCGCGGAGGAGAGACGGCGCTTTATATTATTAAGTTTGCAAAGAGCCGGTCTAAAAAGCACTCTATCACGAGCTACGATTAGATCAACGATGATGGCGATGGCGAGCATTACGTGACAGACATTTATTGCGTAGAGAGGATGGGAGGAAGAGAGAGGAGGAGAAAAATATGAAAGATGGAGAAGCTGTGGGAAGTTTATGATGAAGAAGAAGGGAAGGAATATTGAATGAAGACGAGAGGAGAGAGGGAGAAAATACTGGAGTAGCAAATAATAATGTAAAATATTATCGGAGAAAAAATGAAATTGATGTAGAGATGGAGGAAGGGGCTACCTTTATTTCTAGATGGAAAAATTGAGGTGAACAGCAGTTCTTTAACGATTTTATACGAGCTCGTTCCGTGAATCAGAGAAGGAATCAGAAAACATGTACAAAATGAAATGAGAAAGAGGAATGCTCATATACACCGTGGAAAACGTCTACCTTTATTTGTTGCGAGAAGTCAAAGAACGGCTCTTGGCCCTTAAGTACGACTTCCGAGCCAAGGAACGAGCCTCTTTAAATGTTAAAAGAAGCACTTGCGATTCCGAGCGACATGGAGAGATCACAAGATGAAACGAGGGACAAGCTAGAGGGAAAAAATATATTCCTTTATAACTAACACCGATACAGAGACACGGAGATATCATAAAGAAAAACATTCCTAAGACACGCAACATATTTCAAATCAGAATAAAAACCTCATTATCAGATATGCAACGATATCGAGAGCAAAGGGCAGTTAAAATACGTCAAACGGAAGACGCGATCAGAAATTCCTCTCGGACGGTAAAAGACGCAATATCAAGAAGAGGTTCCAATAGTGGAGGATATAGGCATGAAGAAATGCATAGGACGCAAGATGGAGTAGAAGAGGAGCAAACATAGGGGATGAAGAACGAGGGAAGGAGGGCTCGCTAGCTACCGAGGTGCAAGACGCAGGGTGAAGGCAGATCGTTAGAGTGGGAGTGGAAGGGGATGAACGTGGGGTGCGCGCGCGAAGCGGCACTGGGCCATCGATCGGCTGCGCGCGATGATGACCACCACCACCATCGTCGTCGTCGTCGTTCTCCTCCTCGTCACCGTCATAGCAGCTGAGCATTTCGCACCGCACGCAGATTCGTCGTAGCGGCGATTTCTCGCTTTTCTCACGCGCGCGCGCGCGCGCGCGAGGAGTAGATGAAGAAGAGAGCGACGAGGGTGGAAAAACACCCGGTTGAAATCGCGACAGGGTCAGTAAAGGGAATCGGAGATTAACCGCTCAACCGAGGGATGTTTCCGAAAGCTCGACATAGCTCTGGTGGACGGACACTGTGTCCTTCTTTTTTAGACCAGTTCGAGTGGCCACGAGAGACTGACTGATTCTCACGACGACGGCTCGTTTGGGTCAAGTGAGCCCGATCGTCGAGATGTCGGGATGTTAACGTATTTCTCGCACACGTGCCGATTCGTATGATTGGCTGTTAATGGAAGAAATTTCATCGCGGAAGAGAAGGTGGACGAATAATGAGTTTTCTTACCCAAAAAAAAACAAATTATTTATCAAAAATAACACGCAAAATGTATTACACTTACTTATAATTTAAAAAAAAAATTATTTTTAAGCGAGAATTAAAAGAGGTGATAATTTTTTATATACAAACTTACAACTGAAAAGTTCAGCAATTTTTAGAGGGATGTTAGAAGGGAAAATTAAAAGTAATAAAACTCTTTTTCTGGAATTTATTTGATAAAAAAAAGATACTTTTGATAAATATATCACCAAAAAACAAATTCTGATTACAAACTGTACTCGAAAAAATTGTATAATATTATAATTAAAATAGATGTAACATTAATTATTACGATAGTAAATTTAGTATTTTTTTTGTAATAATTTGATAATCAATTTGCACGTGTTCGTGTTTTCAATTGACAAAACTTATGATACTATTAGCTTATCTAACCAAGGCAAATCATGTCTATTCTTATCGCTTCGCGTGACGCGATATCAAAGAAATGCATGCTGCATATCGATCGCTTTTTCCTTATCCAAGTACGAGTGCATTGACGCTGCAAAAACTCGGTATATATTGATCTCACATGAAGAAAGCCGAAGGCCAGCTATGACCGCAAAACTGATAAACACTTTCAATATTACTGCCTTATTAATATAACAAATATATTTTAAAATATAATCATACAGAAAAATTATAAAAGTATCTAAGTAATAAACATAATAATATATATAGGTTTATATGTTAATAATAATTATATGCGTTATTATATGTTGCGCGTGTATATATATATATATATATATATATATATATATATTATACATATATTATTTATTATCAACTACTTTCCCAGTTACATAATAATTATTATTGATAAATGAATTTGAAGAGACAAATATTATAAAAAAAAAAAAATAATAATTTTAATTAATTAGTCTTACTACTAACCTTTGTCTTATTTATTTTATTGATTAATCAACATTATAATTCCTCATTTACTTTTATTTTTAATTTTTAAATCTTATTTTTGATGATAATAAATCATGACAGTTCGTTACTATTTCACGATGAACTTCGAGCATGAAAAATTATGAGTCATTTGCAACCAAATGGAAATATTCTCCCGGCAAAGAGAATTTATAATAATCCAGTTATATCCGATCTAAACAGTCGTGAGAGAGCATTATCTTGATGTACAATCGCGTGAAATAAATGTGAGAAATGTTTTTCTCTCAGTATTACCACAAAAATAACGATGCCAATTTTGGCTTTGCACGCGTATATAACGAGTAGCTACTACTGGATCTTTAATAATTATCCCGCAAGCGCTGCCAAGCAAAGAAATTCCGCCGCAACTCTCTGTGCGCAATCATGAAACTTGAAACGAAGTCGAAAATTGCTACGAAACAGCAAGTAATGAGGTCAAGTGAGCCCCATCGTGAGTCGAGAAACCGAGTTAGCGTACTTCTCGTAGATGTGCCGACTCGTACGAATGTTTGTTAACGTAAGAAATTTGATTTTAAGCGGAGGTAGACAAATAATGAGGCCATTAATGAATTCGTTGTTCGTATCTCGGACAAAACTATCTGGCTTCAGAGTCAGCCAGTGTTAGCAGTCTCCTCCACTTCAACGGTACCAGTTTGGTTTCAGCAATGATGGCCGCGGGTCGATCGCACTTACGGGATAGAAATTTGATTTTATTAATAGGCGACGATCAATGGTGTGTAACTTTAATACGATTATGTCCCGCCGTCGCCGCAATGTTGGGTCGAAGTTATATTGAACGCTCAAGAAGTAGTCGCAGACAATCAGATGCAATCTGTTTTTTCGAGCCATTTTGCCGTTACGTGATTGCACATGTATTATTAAAAACTGCACAGAAAAAAAGGAATCCTTGATTCAAGTATATTTTTATTCTTGAACGCTCTTTGATTGATTTAAGCATAGAATGCTCTTTCTAATCACAAATTTTCATTAGCCTTAATAATAAATAAGTTTGTGTAAAGTATATTTTATCCTTAAGATATATTCTTGTTTTAAAAATCGCATATGGTAAAAACAAACTTAGTCACATTTAAACTAAGAATTATTATATATATTTGAAAGTACCGCTTATATCCGATGCACACTTGTCACTTGTCCTTGCAATATTTATAAGTAAATTTCAGCTTCAACCAAGAATATTTTGCACTTTGTTTTAAGAATAAATTATCCTTTATCCAAAATAATTTATATTTGGCGCTATTATAAGGATAAAATATACTTAAATCAAGACATATTTGCATTCTCTCAAGGATACTGTTTTTTTTTGTTTTATAACATCGATAAATATGTATTATTATGATAATATGGACAAATCGATCGATTGCTTTGATCTATATTTCATCATTTGATTTGAATGCATTATGCACAAATTTTTATTCGCTGCATTTTCTACGTTATACCTATGTATTGTATAATGAATAAATTATGCAAAATATCACGCAAGTTCAATAAGCAATATTTATGATAATCCTCGACATATTACCTTAGATACAACATATATTACAGTATAATGCATTGATATAAAAATAAAATCATAATAACAAGAAAAAGCACATAACAATAATAGACAACGAAACATTATTTTTTTTAGTGTGTGCAATATAAAAATATTTATCGCCTTAACATTCATCGACCAAATTTCTGAATGTCAAAAGATTACTAAAAGAAATATTCTATAGAATGATATACAATATACAAAATATGAACATATAGCCTTTCATTTTTATGTATATATACTCAGAAAAAAAGGAATCCTTGATTCAAGTATATTTTTATTCTTAAACGCTATTTAGTTGATTTAAGCATGCTCTTTGTAATTACAAATTTTCATTTGCCTTAATAATAAATAAGTTTGTGTTAAGTATATTTTATCCTTAAGATATATTCTTATTTTAAAAATCGCATATTGTGCTCACTTGTCCTTGCAATACTTATAACTAAATTTCAGCTTCAACCATGAATATTTTGCACTTTGTTTTAAGAATAAATTATTCTTTATTGAAGATTATTTCTATTTAGCGCCATTATAAAGATAAGATATACTTTGAATCAAGGCATATTTGCACTCTTCCAAGGATACTGTTTTTTCTGTGTATGTATGGCATTGTTTATACGTAATGATTTATATATCAATTATTCAGTCATCATAATGATTTATAAGTTTATTTTTACCATATAACAATTTTTATAACAAGAATATATCTTAAGGATAAATTATACTTTACACAAATTTATTTATTATTAATACAAATGAAGATTTGTGATTACAAAAAGCATTCTATGCTTAAATGAATCAAATAGCGTTCAAGAAGAAAAATATACTTGAATCAAGGACTCCTTTTTTCTGTGTAATTGTATAAAATTAAACGTATCTATAAAATTATCTATACATATGTTTTTTTTTTATATAATCTTTGTGGAAAAATAATAAAAGGAAACGAGAAAATTAATAAATAAAAAAAATTTTTTAATAAATTGATTGCATTTTTTGTATTTTATTTTAAGTGAGATTTGTGATATTATAGAACAATGTTAAATCGCATTTTTCTTAAATAAAATTTAAAAAGAAATTATGTTCAAAATACGAGAAGATCTATAAATTTCAATAATATATCCTAGCAATATTTTCAAGAAAAGTCATATTCTATATATTATATATTTATATATATATGTACTTGTATACAGATGCCCAACTAGTTCCTTCGAGGGGCCAGATTTCAAATTGTGATTATTGCCAGCGAGCCAGATTAATACAAGTTAAGGACGTACACCAGTTAATCGATTCTCTATGTATTTGCTTAAAATTTGGATATATGTATATGCTGCTAATAATGTTATATATACACCTCCTCGATTATAAGAACCGAGCCGGTATCAAAGTCGAGATATTCCATGTGAAAGTTACACGTACGGTGATTTTAATTTATTGCGGCAGAAATTGTTTATGTATTTTGCTAAAAAACTAAAACATGATGCATGATATTGTTAGGAATGACATATTACAAAATGGGGATAGCGGTACCTTTTATGAGTAATTGTAATTTAAAGTCCTTCATTGACGGTATTTCGCAAACCGTCTTGCCGCGTGAAAAAAAAGCCGCCATGGAGAGAAAGAGCGAAAGAGGGAGGGGAACAGAACTTTATTTGTCAGTGTGTGCCTATACATACCGATAGTGTGTGTGTGTGTGTGTGTGTGTGTGTGTGTGTGCGCGCACAGTCTACGCTATCTCTGTCTCACTTTGAGGCGATAGAGAAATCGCAGAATTTTAACTTGCAAGACTGGTTTTGGACAAACCTATTTAATACTTATACAAAATATTTTATGCACTACCACGAGGTATTGTATTCAATTAATATTTTTTAATTTTAATATTTTAGAATATGCTCGTAGGGCGGATCGATGGGCTGTGCGGATCGGATGCGGCCCGTAGACCGGACGTTGGGCATCCGCACAGAAAAAACAGTATTCTTGAAAGAATGCATATATTCTTTAATTCAAGTATATTTTATCTTTATAATAGCGCCAAATATAATTAATTTTAGGATAATTTATTCTTAAAACAAAGTGCAAAATATTCATGGTTGAAGCTGAAATTTACTTATAAATATTGCAAAGACAAGTGACAAGTGTGCATCGGATATAAGCGGTACTTTCAAATATATATAATAATTCTTAGTTTAAATGTGACTAAGTTTGTTTTTACCATATGCGATTTTTAAAATAAGAATATATCTTAAGGATAAAATATACTAAACACAAACTTATTTATTATTAAGGCAAATGAAAATTTGTGATTACAAAGAGCATTCTATGCTTAAATCAATCAAATAGCGCTTAAGAATAAAAATATACTTGAATCAATGATTTCTTGTTTTCTGTGCGTGTATATTGTATACTATATATATTTTCATTATCAAGTTAAAAGTAATTTATATTTTGGTTATACGCGCGTCGCGATTACTTGGACGCGTCGATACGAGACGGGAATTCAAATAATTGTAAGAGAGTATTTGCTGTTATTACCAAATATATTCTCAGAACAATCTTTCAATATCGGTACAGAGATATATAAAAATCGTGCGGATTAATAAAGTGCGACTGTACGCGGCGACTGTCGAAGACAGACTCTCCTAGCATGTCAAACGCTCTTCCTATCGTTCGCCTTAAAAATTCACCTTCGATAGGCTTCGAAAATGTTCTATCCGTTTATTTTTTTCCTGTTACGTCTCGATGTTTTTCATCTTTTGTCTCGTCTGTTATATTTTATTTATGTTTATTAGTCAGTGTTCGTATGTATGTATGTCCGTATTTATATACGTGTTTTCGCTATTAATTTCAGGGAAGTATGTGACGATGTAATCGCCACAGTACTCCCCCACCAGTGCTATACCGATAGCACGATACGTTTGCGTAATGCACTGTTTTCGCAAAAGTTTTTTTTTTCGATGGCAGACCGAGACGAATGTTACCATTTGCTCGCCGTTATAAATTCGCCTTCGATAGGCTTCGAAAATGTTCTATCCGTTTATTTCTTTTCTGTTACGTCTCGATGTTTTTCGTCTTTCGTCTCGTCTGTTATATTTTATTTATGTTTATTAGTCAGTGTTCGTATGTATGTATGTCCGTATTTATATACGTGTTTTCCTTATTAATTTCAGGGAAGTATGTGACGATGTAATCGCCACAATATGTAAATGTATGTTATTTTAATTTGTTTTTATTTGTTTCTATTTTTTTTCTCGACTGTATGTAGGTATACATATATTGCTAAAATAACATATTACATTTAAAAATACTATTCCAAGAGACATTCTTCGAGATAAATGCAAGCACACTTAACCATTTATAGTAAGGTCTGAACAGATGGAGCAACGGGCAATACACACAGAGTGGACACTTATTTACATTTATCAGAGAGAGAGATCATAATTTAATTTAAAATAAAATTATTATATATATATATATATATATATATATATATATTTATATATATTTATATTTAAGGAAAACGACTAATCTTTTGCACCAATTCAATTTTATGTGTAAGAGTTTTACACATTTGTATTTTATATAAAATACTTAAATGCAGAAAAGCATAAGCAACGAAACTTGTTTCGTATTTAGTAAAAATATTCTGCAAATTAATATTTCTCTAAATAATGCAACACTATTTTGTA
This sequence comes from Nylanderia fulva, assembly GCF_048542155.1. Lineage (NCBI taxonomy): Eukaryota > Metazoa > Arthropoda > Insecta > Hymenoptera > Formicidae > Nylanderia > Nylanderia fulva. The sequence goes on from NW_028189642.1 coordinate 9,579, forward strand.
GACAAATATTTATTTTATACATATAATAATAAAATTAAAATTACTTTGTCTTGTAAAATTATCAAAAATCACGTTTCTTAATGTCAATTCATGTCGCGTGAATGCTTTCTTTTTCAGTTTCAAAAAATAAAGAAGATGATCTCTTGTATTAGGACACCCGGTACATACATATATCCAACATATATAAATGGTGCATGTCTTTTACAGTTCTCACAGTTGCATCAACTATTGTCGAAGAAGCTGAAAGATTTAAAAGTGTTATTTAACTGTTATAATCTCTATGTCAATTTTTTAAAAAAGTCATGGATTACGATCAAAATAATAAAATTGAAATACATAATAAAACGCCAATACAGAAATTTTACGCCGGACAGACAATCCTCATTACAGGTATTTATTGTGCAAATATAATTAAATAAAAGATTAGTTTTCTAATATAATTTAAGTTATTAAAAATGTAGTAAAAAGAAAGATGATCACACAGTGATCAATATACGGTGTTACGTTTTCGTTCGTCCGTTTTTGGGTCAATATATTTAAATACTTTACCCGGGAGTTGGACGGGTTGTGTGTATTTAGTTTTCAGTCCCGAACAGAAATCTTAGTTTATAAACTTTATAACGCGGATCAGTTTTGTTAATGCGGCGATAGTCGGGATAGTCAGGCTCGACGTTAATAGGAGTTAGTTGGTAAGGAATGGTAGGAGGTTTGTCGATTTGGGTGTTTGCTTCTAAATGTTGGAGGTTTTGCGAGAGGTGAAAGAAATCTTGTTGCAAATCAATCGCTTGTTTTATCTGGTATCTGACCCGTTTGAGCTGTACTCGTTTACCTGCCCTTTTCTTCATGAGAATGTTAAATACGACGGGAGCTCCCAAAATGAACTTAAGGTCGCTACGCAAGGCAGCGGCCAGTCCGATTCGCTACGCTCTTCGGCAGCGAAAGGGGTAAGCTCGATTTGAGAATTATGGTAAATAATTTCATACACCAAGAGCAGTGTTCGTAGGCGCTACACTCTTCGGCAGCGCCGGTTACCAATTCGCTACACTCTTTGTCAGCGAAAAGGCCGTTCCCCGCTCTCGGAGATGTCCTACGTTATATGTAAATTTTACTCGGATCAGATGCCAAATAACTGAGCTTATTGTGGTATTATCAATTACCTTTTATTCTATGAGTGGTTACAAAATTATAAGTCTAAAGTACTGGATTAGTCGTAAGAATAAGGAAACGAAGGATGACAGTCGAAGTTCACGGAGAACTATAGTTACGACAAAGGTTTCGTTAAGATTTCAACTGCGATGCACAGCGTTTATTTAGCCCTATTTATACTCGAAATTTTACCACCTCCATCTATGAATTTTGAAGGAGGGAGGCCCTTATCTCGGTTTGTTTATAAGATTTTGTTTATAAGGTTTGTTTATAAGGTTTATAAACAACTCTGGCGATCCTGCATATCGGATGTTAGTTTAGGATCTGAGAACGATGAAAATTTGTCAATACGTGACGATAAGCAAATTCTAGCGATCCCGCGTATCGGATGTTAGTTTGAGTTAAGATAAGTCTAACCGAGAGCGATGAAAATTTGTCGGTACGTGACAACGGTTTATTTTATATATATGAAATATATATAAAAAGCGTGATAAACATGAATTATTAATAGAAAATCAAATGCATACATCATGGATGCCCAACGTTCGGTCTACGAGCATATTCTAAAATATTAAAATTTAAAAATATTAATTAAATAAAATACCTTGTGGTAGTACATAAAATATTTTTTATAATTACTGCTAAATCAAGCCCGTCTAAAACCCGTCTCGCAATAAGCTAAAATTCTATGATTTTTCTATGGCCTTAAAATTTAATCGATTTTCTCCTTTTTTTTTACCGTTAGGTTTAATTTATTAATCTGATCCGCTGGCAATAATCAAAATTTGTAATCAGGCGCTTTGAAGAAACCAGTTGGGCATCCGTGACATACATGCATATGTTTATGTGTATATAATTTAAATAATAAATGTATTAATTAAGCAACGTTATTTCTTTAGAATGTCTTTAATTAAGCTGTACAAAATCTTTCTGTTCAAAATCGATGACAAGAATTAGGTTTTCTAAATATTATTCTCAACATATTGATCGACATGTCTCGTAATTAGTCATGCAATACCCTTCAAATTTTTCCCTATATTCAAAACAGCGTTCTGTTTATCTAGAATATAAATCGACTAGAAATATTGCGCGCAGTTTACTAACCGCACACTAAAATTGAGAATGACAATCGTAAAACAATGATGCACATGAGTTTTATGCATTGTGCGAATTCTAACGCTAAAAATCTGCTTTGTTTTTTTATGTACACGTGTATACATATATACATTAAACTTCCTTGTACTATACATTTTTCAATAATCTCAACTAATTTGTTATCTCTTATATTATTGTAGTTCTAATTTTAAATTTTCAGTACAAGCGATAATAATCTTTGTTAGAGCACTAATTTTAATTCAGATAAAAAACTTTTACTTCTTAAATATTACTACATATATATATAATAGCTTTTCGGACCGCGCTTTGCGCGGTCCTCAAAGCCTTTCTATTCGGACCGCGCTTCGCGCGGTCCTCATATAGCCTATATTAAATCCGTTTTAACACAAAAAATTAATTCTTTTTTTGTATTACCGCGAACTACTTCCACATTTATAAGAGTTTTAACAAGGCTCTGTAATATAAATATAAATTTAACGTATAAGACGGGCAACAAGAAATAGCGGATGACAATGCGTTATCCTAACGAAACTAAATAATTTTTCGTTAGAATTAAATACCGGTGCACAAGGCACCAAATTTTTACTTGGACACGGCCAAGATTTTAAATATGAAATAATCTCATATTTTGAGATTTAATTTCAATACCCCTTTAACCCCCCTACGGAAAATAAATAAATGAATGCAAGAGAAAAATATAGATCCGAAAATCGCTGAATCGGGAATGAAATTAAATCTCAAAATATGAGATTATTTCATATTTAAAATCTTGGCCGTGTCCAAGTAAAAATTTGGTGCCTTGTGCACCGGTATTTAATTCTAACGAAAAATTATTTAGTTTCGTTAGGATAACGCATTGTCATCCGCGATTTGGCTCTTGTTGCCCGTCTTATACGTTATACTTCCACATTTGTTGTCCGACTTTCACGAAATTTATATCAAAATAAATGTTTAAACTTTTTTTGGATGACTACTATGTTATCTATTTCTTTCTCCCAGATATTTTATTTTACACCGCGTTTTGCATATATTTAAATATTTATTATATATTTTTATTTTTATTTTCTTGTTTATTTTAATTTCTACACAATTTCATATTTTTTAAAAAACATTATTTTAGTTAATATATACTTTAAATATTTTTTTTATTACTTAATTATTATATCCTTTTTTACATTTTACTCAATTTTTTTTATTTCTAATGTACCCACCGCTAACCCGCTATTATTAGCTCTCATACAATGTCATAATTCTTCAATTTACAAAATTTCCCTGTATATTACATTTTTTGTAAAACATTTTTCACTTTCTTCAATTAAATGTCCTTGATTGCTACATTCATCAATTTTAATTTTTACACTTTCTCTTTTTGTTGCTCTAGAAAATGCCACATAAAGTTGATCATGAGCAAATACAGGATGTGGCAAATAAATTCCAATTTTTTCTAAACTTTGTCCTTGTGATTTATTTATTGTCATAGCAAATGACACTCGAATAGGAAACTGTCTTTGTTTAAACTTAAATTGCAGTTCCAAATCATTTGTAATTAAATCTACGAATTGCACACATAATCACAAACACGTACACAAATTTTTTAAAAATTACTTCTTGGTGTGACCAAGTCAATAAATGCATATGCACATGGGTGCGTGGATACGTGGGTGGGTGCGTGGGTGGATAAATAAAGTGATAAAAATTTGTTAAAATCATATAGTAGCCATCCCGGACAAAATTTGAGTACAAATTTCGAAAAAGTCTGTGAATAAATGTTTGAATGCGTGGGTGGATGCATGGGTGGGATAAAACTTAAAAGAACCACACAGCAGCTTTCTCAGAAAAATTTGCAACATTTTTGTACCAATTTCGTGAAAATTGGTCCATAAATGCGCATGCGTGTGGGTGAATGCGTGGGTGGAGGTGTAACACTTGAAAAAACCACATCGCCGCCATCTCCAAAAAATTTGCAACATTTTGGTACCAATTTTTACAAAAATCCGTTCATAAATATGTGATTGCGTGGGTGGATGCGTGGGTGGGGGCGTAAACTAAAAAAACCCACACAGCAGCTCTCTCAGAAAAATTTGCAACATTTTTGTACCAATTTCGTGAAAATTGGTCCATAAATGCGCATGCGCGTGGGTGGGTGCGTGGGTGGAGGTGTAACACTTGAAAAAAACCGCATCGTCTCCATCTTCAAAAAATTTGCAACAATTTGGTACCGATTAAAAAAAAATCGGTTCATAAGTATGCGATTGCGCGGGTGGGTGCGTGGGTGGAGGCGTAAACTTAAAAAACCCACACAGCAGTTTCCTCAGAAAAATTTGCAACATTTTGGTACTAATTTCGTGAAAATTGGTCCATAAATGCGCATGCATGTGGGTAAATGCGTGGGTGGATGCGTGGGTGGAAGTGTTACACTTGAAAAAACCGCATCGTCGTTATCTCCAAAAATTTTGCAACATTTTGATACCATGTGTTCAGAAATATTGCAAAAAAAATTTTTTTTGCAAAAACATACCCTCCTCTGAGGAAAAAAAATAAAAATAAAAAAATTAAAAAAAAAACCCCACAGCAGCCACCCCCGAAAAATTTGCAACATTTTGGTACCAATTTCGAGACAATCGGTCCACAAATGCGGAAGTAGTTCGGGTACAGACAGACAGACAGACGGACGGTGCTTATATATATATAGATATGTAGTAATATTTAAGAAGTAAAAGTTTTTTATCTGAATTAAAACTAGTGCTATTATATAGCAATTTAAATATATACAATTTAAATACCTTAAATTATTACAATCTAAATACTTATGGAAATTCATTTAATTTATTCCTTTATAATTAAAACTTAATTTAACTTTTACTTTATTTTCTATCTCACTATATCTACTAAATTATTACTAATTAATTCTAAATTATATATATATATAGTAATATTTAAGAAGTAAAAGTTTTTTATCTGAATTAACATTAGTGCTATTATATAGCAATTTAAATATATACAATTTAAATACCTTAAATTATTACAATCTAAATACTTATGGAAATTCATTTAATTTATTTCTTTATAATTAAAACTTAATTTTACTTTTACTTTATTTTCTATCTCACTATATCTACTAAATTATTACTAATTAATTCTAAATTATTTACTTATTTACTTATTGTTCTTTTTTTGTAGTTATCTGTTTTATTTTGCTTTAAAAAATCTATTATATTTCATTAAAAGAATCACGCATCTATCTTTATTGTTGAATTTTTTATTCTTTGCTACATATATGTGTATATATATAATATTTGCATCTCTTCTATAAATCTCTTCTATATTTTTCTCGCTTATTTCTCCATATGTAAGTTACGAAATTAATTTATATGTGAAACTTTGGGATCTCAAATTGAGATACAGTTCCGTTTAATTAATTTTTCGTTTCGTTTTCGTTTCCTTGGCTCTATTGCCCGGCTTAGAAGACAGCATACTTATATTCTTTATATTGAGAGCCGATAAAAATATTTATTTCTGAGTATAATTTTTGTATATATTTTGTAAAATCAATCTGTATGCTTTGTAAAATTTCCAAGTTTCTTCCTGGCCACTATAGTGGCCACTCCGGCTCTTTAAAAGTTAATAAAAACAACTGTTGTTAACGCGATTGGGTTTCTAACTATTTTTTAATTAGAGCTAATGAAATAAAAACAATGTTAATCAGCTCAGATTTATTTTATAGTTGATGCAAATATAGGTTGCCTAGGTTCATTTTGAAAGAAATCAGTTTTCTTCATTTTAGAAGCAAAAATTCTAGGCGTAATCACTATTTCTTACTTATAATCAAATTATATCTTTAATATTAAATCAATAAATACAACTCATTACTCTATGAAATCATTGAATTATATCGCATTAATCCAAAGACTTTATAATATATTTCCTAAATGTTAAACGATAAATGTTGGCAGCTTATATTCGACTCCTTCGTTGCTTTTAGCTCAACCTTATCTCATTATCATTCTAATATGTTCAATATGTTCATTTTCATACATATTACAGTTCAGATTTATTTTCTATTTTCTTCTATAGGTAGTACCGGATTTCTCGGGAAAATGTTAGTTGAAAAATTGTTGCGAAGTTGTCCCGATATTTCTACAATGTATTTATTGATACGTTCGAAGAAAGACAAATGTCCTGAAAACCGATTGGACGATATATTTGAAAACCCAGTAAGTATCTTAACATCACTAACATGGGCGTCCGCAGAGGGGAGCAAGAAGAATCATTTGCCTTCTCTTAAAATCAGTAAAAAAATTAATTGCTCCTTTTGAATGAACAATAGAATTTATTTGTATATGGAAGTAATAAAAAATAAAAATAAAAAAATTAAGAAGGAACAAAGAATAAGAAAAAAATTTAATTATGTTCTCTCTAAATTAATTATATTCCCCTCCTAAAAAACCCTTCGGATGTCTATGATCTCTGACATAATTCGTAAAA
>NW_028189643.1:0-16313 GCF_048542155.1 Nylanderia fulva
TGCCATGACGGCGACGCGCGAAATTCCGCGCGGCGTGGAAAATCACTCTAGAAGACGAGGAAGATGATACGCGTGCCCGAGTCAACAGCATCTATCCCCGAGGAAGAGAACCCACGTCGCGACGCTCCTCACGGCGAGGAATCAATGGCGTTCGTTACTCGTGGACGCGCTCCTTCCCGGCGTTTGATTCGGACACCCTTTCTCTCCCCTCCCTCCCACTCTGCCCCGGCGCCGCTGGATACCGCGCGTCGTCCGGAAGATCGCGCACCGATTTCTCCGGCCGTTTCGCGGGATTTCGCTCTCTCGCGTTCTCGTTCTCGCTTCTACTCCCGCGCCTAGCAGCCGCTCTTTTTCGAGGAGCGAGGAGGCTTGGCTTGGCTTGGCTTGGCTGGTTGAAGGCTGGGCGCGCGCTCGCGCAACGCCTCGGCACACGCGGTCGGTGTCTGCGCGCGCGAATAATCACCTCGTCGTAATCACACGCTTGTCAACGGGCAGCGTTGGCCCGCGCAAATCATGGTCGGCTGCGTAGAGCGGCGCGGTGGCGGTTGCGGCGACTGTAGGAGACTGTACGAGAGAACCGCGCGGCCGCCGCCGCTCCTCCTCGACGTGTACTCGTCCTTTCTCTCTTTCTCTCTCTCTCTCTCTCTCTGTCGCTCCCCTTCTATCCCGCTTCCTCTCTCTCGCTTGTTCTCTCTCTCTGTCCGCCTCGCCGAACGTCGGTGTCAAAAGCTGCCGAAGACGATGTCGCACGATCGGACACCACTTCCGGCGTCTATCCGCGATCACGGGCTAAGCCTGGGACGCGATACGGCTTACCGTGCGTGCGACGCGTTAACGAATGTTCGCGGTGGCCATTACACGCGCGACGAGGACAACAATGGGCGACACGGAAAGCGCGCTGTCCCCCCTCCCCCACCCCCCGCTCCAGCCCCCCACCACGGTTCTCTCTCTCTTTCTCTCGTCCCGCCGAATGCTGCCACTTTCCGAACGGTTTACGGGCGCCCACCGTCAGCGCAGCCGTTGCTCCCGCCAAGGTCGCTCGCGCGCCGACGCTCGCGATGCACGCGCGCAGCGTAGTCGAGTGGAACTGGGCCCCGCCACAGATTAATAGACAGATCGCCAAAGGCCTGCCTAAAGAAGAGACCGCCATCTTCGTGCGATAGACTTTGCCCCTTACCGACACACTTTGCCCCTGGTTCGAGTCCGTGCTAAATTTCGTAGACTTGAACCAAAAGACTTTGCCCCTGGTTCGAGTCCGTGCTAAATTTCGTAGACTCGACCAAAAGACTTTGCCCCTGGTGCAAGTCCAGGCTAAATTCGTTTGACATTACCAACAGACTTTGCCCCTGGTGCGAATCCAGGCTAATTGATCATGAGACCAATTTGAGAGATTTGGCCCCCGTTGTGTGTGTGTGTGTGTGTGTGTGAGAGAGAGAGAGAGAGAGAGAGAGAGAGAGAGAGAGAGAGAGAGAATATTTTACATATATGCATATATATATATAAAATTTATTAAATATAAAAAATATATTTTTTACACATAAAATGTTTTTTTATTGAAATAATCACAATTTTAAATGTGATATAACACTGTTCAAAAATTTTTTAATTAAATTTTTTAATTAAATTTTATTAAAGAAAATTACTTGAAATTTTTTACATTAAGAATTTAAAGGCTCCTTATTCTCTTGTAGAAATTTATCACTACGCCAATTAATCACTTATTTTGAGTATTTAAAATACTATAATATACAGTAATTTAAGTATTCGAAATAAAAGTGATTAATTACTCGAAATAAGTGATAAATTGGCGTTACTAGTAATAAATTTCTATAAGGGTTGAAATAAAGTATAAGAGATAAATAGGCTATATGTGAGCCGTATGCGAAATGTGAGATGTAAGACGCATATTGAAATTTAATTTTTCGATATAACTTTCAAAAATGTACACGAGGTACAAAAAATTAGCTTGGACATTTGTAAGACTTAAAATTGGGATTAATTCTCAATTCTATTAATTAAATTTCGATATAACACACCTTACATCCGCGCACGGCTCACATATAGCCCATTTATTAGTGCAATTTTTAAGTTCCTTATTTTTCAAAGTTCACCTTTTTACGTTATCAAATATTTTTGGTACGTTTTCAAGAATTTTATATTTTTACTTACCGCAGTTTCTTATCCAAATGTAAAATCTTTTATCGCAGTCTATAAAAAATTGAAACAATTTACAATTTTATGATATAATATTATTATTATTACAATTTCTATATATATGCACATATCTGTCAAATATCGTGATTTATTTCACATTATTATTATCTATTTTAATAAAAAAAAAACAAAAACACTTGCAACAATCAAAAATAAACCGCCTGCCGCGAACGGAAAATGCCAAGAAAGCACGCAATTTCCGCGAATCTCGTAATTTTTTTGAAAAATCAACAATTTCAACGAAATTGTAAATTCTTCAAATCACTGCACAAGTATAATTCACAATAATAATTTGCAGTAACTACGATAAAAAATCGTATACTGAAAACCGCAAACGAAAGTGCAATGGGAGTAAGAGTAAAGTCTGTGATAAAATTAATTGGCAATAGAAAATTAATAATTTTCAAATAGAAAAATTTTGAAATTACCGAGGATTTACAAATAATAAAGTAAAAATATTAAATAATTTATGTTTTCGAATTTTGCTCGCGGAGAGGATCTTTAAAACAAGATTTTTAGAAGAGAGGACCTTTAAAATATAAACAGGCAAAAACGTTGGAAAAATTAAAGCGCGCGTTTAAACAGATAAACGCAATGAAATAAATACGCAATTGTTTTTACTTATCGCTGTAAGCTCACAAGCTTCTGACGTGCTATACACTTTTATATAATATATACAAGGTGTCCGGTAACTAACGGACCAATGATTAAGGGCGGATTCTCTGGCCAATTTGGAGACGATTTTTCCTTAGCAAAAATGTTGAGAAGTCAATAATTTTCGAGTTATAAGCGATTGAAAAAATAGGTTTTTTGAAAACTAAACGTTTTGGAGTTAAAAGTCTAACATAATTACATTCTTCAGTTAATTTCAGGTAGAGTTTACTATAATAAAATTTTAATTTAAGGCTTAGTTATAAAGATACATAATGACAAAGATTGGAAAGTTGTAAAAAATGATGACCTTTTTCGACATTTTCGTTGAGGAAAAATCGTTCCCAAATTGACCAAAGAATCCATTTGTAATCATTGGTCTGTTAGTTACCGGACACCCTGTATATTGGACACGAGTTTCGTTTGTTTCAGATTCTCGAGAGTTGAAGTAGGAACATACGAGTATCATATATCGTTTGTGACTTGCCGAATGAAAGCAAGACAGAGAGCGAACGAGATGATGAGCTTAATAGCTCATAATGTTATAAATAAATAAATAGAAAATTATAACCTGACCTACTAGTTATTGAATCTTTTTTTAATAAAATATTTCATTATTATTATCATCTAAGTCTAAGTCGTTTAATTACTTTTTAGTTTTTTAATAATTAATTTAATTTATTCTAGTCATTTTTATATGAGAAAAATAATATCACGTATACGTTTTATAATGAATTAATATATTTCGGGAACCGAATTATATATTCTTAATAATATAAAAGTGTTCAAAAATTATATTTGACTTTTAATTTTAATTATTTTATAGCAAAGAGTTCCGAAATCTCTTACACACATAATGGGGATTTTTTTCATCCATATAATTCGCAATTAAGTATATATGTTAATTATTAATTTTAATAAAATAAAAATTAAAATTAAAGGTCAAATATAATTTTTAAACACAAATATATTAAATTAATTTAAAACGTATACCCATGATAGTATTTTTCTCGTACAAAAATAATTAGAGTAAATTAAATTAATCATAAAAGATTAAAAATTAATTAAGGGGTTATACCTACCTGCAAACTTCAAAAAAATCGATTTTTGGATTTTGATATTTTCTTAAAGTACATACTTTCAAAAATATTCCCTGCAAATTTCAAGTCGATTCGACAAAAATTAACGAAGTTATGTGAGTTTAAAGGTATACTGGTGTGAACGTATCCTGCTGTTTAGAAGCAGGGTACAGAAACGGGTCTCAGGTATCGAACGGCAGCTGCGACGCGGACAAAAGCGGTCTCTATACAAAGCCAAAATATATATAAATAAATAATATATATAAATATATATAAATATATTTATAAATATATTATTTGGTTGTGAACTTAATTTGAAACTTCAAATGCGTTTTTCTCAAAACAGCATTTTTAAAATCGGTGACCAAAATATCTCGAAAACCGCTGCATCGATTGAAATAAAATTTGGTAGACATCTTTAATACTAAAAAATCTAGTGCCCGATCGTGGCTTTTGTTTTTTCGTTGCGTATTTTTTTTTAATAATAAAAAAACGAGCGAAGTTTCGGTAGCAAAATCATACCTTCAAATTTGAACAGCCGCCATTTTGTCGCAAATTAATTTTTCAAAAAAATGAACGATCGGGCACTAGATAATCTTATATATTAACTAAATTTCTCGGGTTTTTTGATTTCTGGTAAACCAGTTCAAAGTTAGAGTGGTCACCGCAAAACGCTTTTCAAAAAACTGCTTCTGGAAGATTAAGCATATCTTTTTTATTTATCAACATTTTGCAATAAAAAAAATACTAAATAATCTTTGAAATATATATATTTGAAAACATAAATGTTCCTTTCCAAAGCACTTCAAATATTTAAAAAAAAAATTCCCAAAAATACGTGTTTTTCAGACCTTGCAGGTAGGTATAACCCCTTAAAGAATTTAAACTTATATTTTATATAATAATAATAAAACATTTTATTACGTCAAACCGTCGTGAAATAATTAAATAAAATTTGCTAGTTACGTCAAAGTCAAGTTTTCTAAGCTTATAAAACATTTTATTAAAAAACAGATTCAATAAATATAAGTACATGTTATATATATACTTATATTTATTGAATCTGTTTTTTTTATAAAATGTTTTATTATTATCATATATAATATAAATTATTTAATTATTTTTTAATTTTTTTATGAGTAATTTAATTTGTTCTAATTATTTTTGTACGAGAAAAATACTATCACGGGTATACGTTTTATAACGAATTAAATATATTTATGTTCAAAAATTATATTTGACCTTTAATTTTAATTTTGTATTTTATTAAAATTAATAATTAACATATATACTTAATTGCGAATTATATGGATGAACAAAATCCCTATTATGTGTGTAAGAGATTTCGGAACTCTTTGCTAAAATAATTAAAATTAAAAGTCAAATATAATTTTTGAACACTTTTATATTATTAAAAATATATAATTCGACTCTCGAAATATATTAATTCATTATAAAACGTATACGTATTAGTATTTTTCACATATTAAAATGATTAGAATAAATTAAATTAATTATTAAAAAACTAAAAATTAATTAAACGACTTAGACTTAGATGATAATAATAATGAAACATTTATTAAAAAATAATTATAATAGGTCAGGTTAATATTTTATTTATTTATTTATTTATAACATCATAAAATTCTGTCCTTTCCGAAATACGCGAACGCTACGAAAAGATAAATCTCGTACATGCCGCCGGACGAGTTCATGAGCATGAGACGCTCATCTTAGGAACGTATTAATAGTTACTGCATTGACCACTACCACGATATGGCGCTGAAATCAGTGAGAAATGCTGGTCTCTCCTTCATCCAGACCTTTGGCGATCTGTCTATTAATCTGTGGCCCCGCGACAGAAGAAACGCCTCGTGAACGCAGGCCGCTTGGCGCGCGCGACGCCGCGGCTCGCGCGCGGACCAATCGGAGCGCACGTCGCCGCGCGCCCATTGGCCGCCGCCGTTGACAGGTCTACTGTCACGGAGCGCGTCCTTCGTTCCTTCGAGTCGACGCTTCTCTCTCGGCCACCGTCTGCGTTTTTGCCGTTAATGCCGCTCTCCGGCTCCGGTTCTATGCATAGTGTGAAGTGTGAAATGAGTATAAGTATGCTCGAAAGTGCTTGGAAAATTTAAGGAACGAGGAAGAGAAGGACAGTCGGCAGTTCTCGAAGAAGGACGAATCTCTTTAGAGGAAGATATATATTATTGTTCATCGCGCTTTTTATACAGGTTTGCTTCCTTTATTTCACTGTAGATTTTTGCGATTTATATATTTCTCTTTCTGTTCGAGGAATATGTGGATATACTTTTAATTTGCTTTGAAGAAGTTGCTTTGAAGAAATGATTTGCGATCTGCTGACAATAAAAGCTCGTTTTTTGGTGATTCGTTTCGAGTCGTTTTTTATTATACTTGTGTCTATTGATGATTATATTTATGCTCGGCGAAGCGAAAGAAACGTGCTCGGAAATATTTAGTTCATCAAGATATAAATGAAGTAAGGCTGTCTTTATTCCGATTCGTCAGTCCAATGATTTGAAATATTTGTAGCGCCAAAATTGAACGTAGCAAATAACTGCCGAGGTGTTAGAATCATGTGAATGAAGCCTCAAAATGTAGTTGCAAGTAGTTGTAAGATTCCACAACAGATGGAACTGATATTCATTAATTAATGTAAAGTTCACAGATCGTTACCTTTTGATACTTTTTCATATTATTATTTTTTAGCCAGGTAATCTTACATATCTTTATTGGAATCGAATATTTTCATTATTCTTTCATATTATTATAAAAAAATCAATACAAAGATTATTTTTTAGACAATACAATAATTTTATGTATCTTTATATTAAATATTTTTATTATTTTACTATAATATTATCGTTACTACAATTTGTTTTATTATTGTTCATTATTAGTAATATATAATACTGCAATTATAATATTTTTTTGATTTAATCATTTTTATATATATATATCCTCTTGTTTGGAAATAACTTTTATTATTTTTCTCTTTTTGAAGCAATTAAAAATATATTATTTCTATATTTTTTAATTTTCTTTTAAAATAATTAAGTTAATAAATATTTCAAGTTTATATAATTTAAATATAAATTTTTTGACTAAGATAATATAAAGGTTCTTTAATATTAAATCAATAAATACAACTAACGAAGGCCTTATACGCGGATGTTCCTGCGTACATTCCAACAAAAATTAAATTTTTTTAGAAATAAACAATTATGTACAAGGCACGTATTATTCTTGGTGTACTACCAAGACTTCATAATAAGAAACAATCTCTTCCCATACAGCACAGATTATTGCAATTATATTGCAGCAACGTTGCAATGTTGTAAGTTGCAATGCAACATTATAAAGACATTGCAGAGATATAGGTGCACAAAATTCCAGCACACTTGTAGCAACATGACATTAATATTTCGGAAATATTGCATGTAATCCAAATTCTATAATTTATATATTGTCATATATATAAATTAACTACAACGTATTTTCATTAATGATTTATTTACATTTATATACCTGTATATGCAATATTAGTTTATGGTTGCAATAACAATGCATTATTGCAAACTCATAACATATTGCAATATTGTTGTAATATTTTGTTGCAATCTTTCAAAAAGCGGACATTTTAACATTGCTGCAATTCAACAGCAATGATGTAGCAACATTTTGCAGTGAATTTGCAATATTGCAATATTGCGGTGAAAGATTGTTGTAATGTTTTTGCAATCTATCGGTGCTGTATGGGTTACTTGAGATTTAATTTCTTAATTTCTAACCCTTCCAAATAAATAAATAAATAAATAAATAAATAAATAAATAAATAAATAAATAAATAAATAAATAAATAAATAAATAAATAAATAAATAAATAAATAAATAAATAAATAAATAAATAAATAAATGAGAGAGGTAGTACACTAAAAGAATAATACACGTGCCTTGTGCACAGTTGTTTATTTCCAACGAAAAATTAATTTTCGTCAGAATGTACGCAAGAACATCTTCATATGGCTCTTAAGACCTTCCTTAGTTGTATTTATTGATAAAATTTTCAATTAAAAATTTTCTTTTATTTATTTTTATTTTTTATTTAATAATATAATATTTTTTTTTAAATTTTATGTTCGAATAAAATTGTCTTACAATAATATAAATTATATATATATATATATTTTATAAAGTTTTAATTAAATTATCAAGTAAAACATTCATTTTTATTTTTATTTTGTTTTAATATTTTAATTACATAATTTTTTATTTACTTAATTACAGAGTATTATATATTATTATTACTTATATTATCCTCAAACAAATTATTATAATTATTAATACAAAAGGTTTTGTATATTTATTTTAAATAATTAAAAAATTAGGAATGTTGCATATGAAGGTATGTGAAATTCTTTGAGATAGCTCTCTCAAATGTAAGAGATGATAACGATCCTACATAAAGTCCTGTAATGTAATATCTTTTTCTGTAATAAGTCATAATTAAGAGCGAAGTTATATTTGATCTTATGATAAGACTTTATGACGTCGCGTTTTTAAAGTGTTTAAAGTATAACTGATTCACTTGCGGTTATTGCGTTATTTTTATCACAAAGACTACGATACTTCATTTTTTCTTTTTTCTCGATGTTGATAATTTTGGGAGCGGTTATTTCGGGCAAGCTTTTCGTGGTTCATCTTTTGTTTCTTAAAGCTTGGGTATATGAAGTAGAGATAGAGAAGATTTCAAAAGTTAAGATATGCTTATTTAAATATATGTATATATAAATATCATAAACTTAGTAAATGTCCCCTTTGGATTCTAGAATAAATATTAGTGAATCGACATTGAAAATAATATGAATTTATAAATAAACGTTCATAAGAAAGTTTGCTATGCTCAGTGACGTGAAGTCTCATATTTTTTGAATCACTCGCTATTTCAAGAATCAACCCTTTGCTTGTATGTCACCAAGCCGAAAAGAAGTCAGAGATTATTTTTATTCCTGCTAAAATTTTAACAGGAAATTTACGAAATATCCACACAGACTATTATTTTATAAGTAAGAAGAATTGTATATTTAGAAAAAAAAATTTTATACACAGAGAGAATTTTTTCGTAAAATTTGTCCTGAAAATCATGGTAAATCGTGGGATAATATGGTATTGGAAGAATTTTATAGAAGTTTCTCTAATTAATATTTATCACAATAAAAATATTAATATCTATCACAATATAAAATATATGTTTGATTAATTTATTTACTCTGTACTAATCAAATTAATCGAACATATTTTATATTTTATTGTGGTAAATATATTGAATACTTAATACTTATAAAATTCTTCCAATACCATATATTGGGTGCGTTCCGTTATGCACTGCAAGTACTGACAGTACTACCAATAGCGTTCCGATATAGATAGCAGTGCACTGCGAAAGTACTATCATGAGTATATGACGTCATTAATTTTGACGTTATTTCCTGTTGCGATTACTGCAACCGGCGAGGTAAAGCACTCGCAGTAATCAAGATGGCTACCTCCATGTGTACGATGGAACTAACTTTTAAATTCCATATCTGAATATAATGATACAATATTTTTAACGTAATTTTTACATTTTATTCTAGGTATTTTAATTTGTCGTCTCATTTCATTTATTAATTCCATTTCCAAATCGCTTTCACTTGATGACTCACTCGAATCATATATATTCTCGATTAAATTATATGTAATTAATGCAATAATGGTATTATCCATTTCACCAATTTTTCACTCGATGATTATTAGCGAAAAAGGTTAGTTAAAAGTCTGCTGAAAGCGTACTGTAGTGCGTTCCGTTTTACTATTTTGCAGTAGCTTCAAAGTGCACAAAATTAAAAAGGAACGCTGTCAACAGTACACTTGCATGACGTCATAGTGCCAGTACTTGCAGTGCATAACGGAACGCACCCATTGTCTCTCATGATTTACCATGATTTTCAAAATAAATTCTAAGAGAAAATTTTCTTTGTACAGAATTATTCTATTATTTAAACCTAAATCTATTATTAAAAATTTCTAAAAGAATGAAAATCGCGAATAGTCTACATATAATAATATATGTATAACATTGTAATTTTGAACAGAATTAGCGAAGACGTTGATTCGTTATTCTTTGCATTTTGTTGTATACATGTATGTACATATTGTACAATACATACATATGCAACATTACCACAGCTTGCAAGAACACCAGAATGTGAAAGGCATACTATATATGTTTTTTCTAGAAATGTAGTTACATATGGTACGTGTATCTACATCTGTCTGACTATAGTTTCGTATTTCTACTGCGAAATAAATGAAACAGAGATATGCACCGAGTGCATGCATCAATATTTCAATATTTTTCATAATCGCCGATGATTGCATTTACAGTAACATTATCCATAACGATAAATATCCATTTATACATGTTTATTTTTATTTCTCATTTAAATCTTCGATATTGAAAAGAAAAAGCTCACATTCGATTTTTGTCTTATTTTTTATTTATGTATATCTTCTGTATATTTTAATTGCTTTTTCATGCGATAAATTAAAATAATTTTGTGATATTTTGTACATTGTATTTTGCACATTGTACATTTATATCTATTATTATAAGTTGTAATTACTACAATTTAAGTAATACAGGCTATATATTGTAATTATTAATTTACTAAATATTAAATATGATTATAATAATGCCGAGTGTTAGTTTCTTGGTATGTATTATTTTTTTAACGATTTATTTTTAAGAACTTTTATGCAATACTCCATATAGTAGAAATATAGCAAAACGAAATGTTTTTTTTGGCAAATTTGTTTCTTTCTCGGAAAATGTCACAGATGAAAGTTGAGACGGCAGCGAAAAATCAGGGCATTCTCGAGAATTTTATATAATAATAAAAAAAAAGTATCGTGTTTCTTATAAGAAAGTGACTTTCTGTTATATAAAAGTTTCTGGATACATAATAAAGAAAATATGATCATGTCAATCAATCTTATTTTAAGATGTCATGTATAAAGATAAAATATATCTTTTATTTAATTTAAAACGTTCATATAGTCTTACAATAAACAAATGTAATTTTATTTTTTTAATTTCGAAGAAATTAAATTGAGGAATTCTGTGAATATCCATTCCGCATTTCGAGGATTTTAATGGATTCGGTAAGATACAGAATGCATATTCGTCGAGTCCATTTTTTTATTCGACCAGCTGTGTCAGCTTAATAGACGTCTCGGTAAAAGGTATGTCAGTTTGATCACAAAACGTTTGATGTTCATTTTTAGTGTTTTTTATACACGGCCGTTCAATGACAGATATATGTAACAAAATGAATTATATTTTTCCAAAACAAAATTACTCTTTCCCCTTCAATTAACGTCATTTACTGAACTTGAGAAATTACAAAAGCGCCTTTTTATTTCACGTGAATCATTTATTTCCAAAAATAAATTTTCATCGTTAGCTCTTTCCCCGAATTTGGCATTGATCGTCGTAAATCACTCGTCGTGAGTCCCTTTCTCTGGTTTGATTTTCGTCTAGATTCTTCGGGACATACGTTCTCGGAGTCATATTGCTGGCAAGCATTCGTGTTAATCTTCCTGTGGCTATTTCCACAAATATATAAATGATATAGCACAAGCCTGACTTGTTTTAAGCGGTTATTTTGTGTATCGAATTATATATTACAGGCAAGATCCACAATTTTATTAATGACGTTGCAAAAAAATACAGCGATCAATTGACTGCAAATTTACGCATGAATTTAACTTTTAGCTAATCAATTTTTCACGAAATTATGGTCGATTCAGACGTACCGTGCAGATATGTTAGGCGTGACAGATCATACAGTTCGACGTGTTGTCGCACTAATTCATCTAATTTCTCACTGTCCATTGCTAATGTATTTTTCAAGTCGTGGACTAATACAAATGCAATATAATATATAATATATCTTGAAATTATAGACTTTAAATTTTTTCACTGTTTAACTTTTATCTTAAGATCGAACAAAACTTTATTTTTATCTTATTCTTTTTTCGAAACTTTTCTTATTCTTATTCTTTTTTGACAGCGATTAATTCGATCAATTTTTCAACAACAGTAATCTCTAATAAAACGTGTAAAATAAAAATTTTTCGCTTAAAAGTTATTGTCTTGATATATTAAATAATTCAAAATTTTCAAAAATTATACTTGATACAAAAGCAAAATTAAAATGCATAGTGTTATCATTGAATTGGGATTTTTGAGGCTACATCCATATGTTTGTGTAACTTTTGCACACGTATTAATAAAAAAATTTATAAGCATAATCTATACTATAAAAAGTTAACAGTTTGATATAAATCATTAGATATAAATTATTAGATAATATGTATATTGTCTTTATATATTTTCTATCAAGTTTGCATAATTCTATAATAGTGTTATAATTAATAATTACATATTAGTAATTTGTGCATTGATTCTGGCTATTACTTTCTCGTTTATTTTTTACACCTAATTATCTCTATTTCAAAGATAAAAAGATAATATTTTTCTACATTCCATTGCATAATCAATTTAATTATGTTGAATATACATACATGTAAAAGCGAACATTATAATATTTGTGTTTGAATTCAATTAAAATACTAATTGCACAAAAAATAACGTAGGAATATTCCCTTATATTCTAACGAAATATATAAACGTCTGTATTGTATGAGAATCATTTGGACAAAAGGCCAACTAAAATCGATATGATGGTGTATGCAAGCAGAATGGTAAATATATACCTCCTTTCGTACTCGGCATTCTACAATATATAGAATATAGAAGTATCCGTCTTTCCTCCGTTACGGAAGAATTCTATCAACGCCGTACTGCGAAATTCGCTAATTAATTAATTAATTGTGCATCTATAGTACCAAGAAATTTTTTTATATAAAAATATCACATCAAATTATATTACAGTTTTCGTACGTACACATTTAGTTTTCATATATGTCGAATTTGTTAAATATTATTATTGTGGGAGATATAATTTGTTAGCAAATATTTAATTTAATTAATTAATTAAATATAATTTTGGGAATTTAAGCAAATTTCGTAGTTAATACACATTATTTTCGAGCTTTATATATATTAATATATATATATATATTATGGGAGATATAATTTGTTAGCAAATATTTAATTAATTAACTAAATACGGTTTTATACGGAATATCAAAAAACTTTGTAATTAATACATTATTTTCGAACTTTATTATGGGAGATATAATTTGTTAGCAAATATTTAATTAATTAACTAAATACGGTTTTATACGGAATATCAAAAAACTTTGTAATTAATACATTATTTTCGAACTTTATATGTATATATATATATATATATATATATATATATATATACATATATGTATATGTATACATATATCTGCAGTTAATACGGCCCTGCGGTAGCGCCGGTTTCAAAGCGACCCGAGTTCCGGCATCGAATATGCTCCTCAGTCGGCGTCGCGACGCTGCCGTCGAAGGGATGTTGGAGATGTTAACGTTAGCACCTGTAGGCAGCATCCGCTTATCTTATCCCGCTCGGAAACAAAGTTATTCGAAATGTATAACTGCTGCGTCTTATAATAATTTCCGATTTAATTCAAGCTTGAACAAATTAAACGAATAAAAAAATTGTACGACGACAAACTACAGATTAAATTAGAATGTATCGTGAGGTACTAAAGGATGATAGCATCATAGAGACTCTGATATAAGAAAGTGTGTCAAAGCAACGGATCTCGGAAACTTCGGAAATTGGGAACGTTACCGGTATCAGGATGACACGCGCTATTAAATTGTCATTGCATCGCGTTTCCGGAATATAGAACTCGCCGGGATGATAAGATAATCGAACAAGTTTTTTTCGCGTTCGTGTAGGTGGCCCTTTTTCCAATGCTGTGGAAAAGGGTGGAAAGCAAGATATTTTTTTGCAAGAAAGATATTTTTTTGTCCTTCGATCGGTGTCAAACGACTAACGAAGGCGCGGATTGTCGAAGGAAATCGAAAAAGATGTGTTGAGAAAATGGGATGGGACATATCTCTCTCATCGAAAGAAATATTGCGGCAAGATCCTCCCTTAGTAATTTGCTCCCGTTCCTTATGAATTGCTCAATTACGTGAAGAGAAGGGAATGATATTATTTTATTTGAAATAAAATTTAATTGTATTTAAAAAAGTGAAAAGAAGAATTTTATAAATGTAAAGACTAAACAAAATATAAGTAAAATAAAATTAAAATAAAATAGCATAATTTAAAATAAATGAAACTAAATATAAAAATAAATATGAGAGCGAGTATGTTGAATAATGTACATCAATTTTTGAAAATTGTGCAAAAGTATGCAAACAGTTGTCGCGAGAAAAGTGCATTTATCTGTTTAGTGAAAAAGTGATATAATTAATCTATCTAATGCAATTCTGCAGCGAACTATAGTTTGATAGAAAATATCGTATTGAGAAATCTTGAGAAAAAATAGAGAAGATATAGGCATCGGCTTGCTCGTTAAGAAAAGAAACCGAATTTATTTGCTCGGCGGTGCGGTTGGTGATAAATCGATTGAAATAGTCGAATGATTCCCAAAGGGTGAAAAATCTCTTTTTCAAATACGTCTTTTATGACGCTTCTGTCGATGAGTCAAATGTGAGATTTTATATATTTGATCCATCATCGCAATCGCACCTTTTTTATGTAATGTAATGTAAATGACGATGATAAATCAAATTATCATACATATTATTTGTCTCTGCACTGTCATGCTTGATTTATGTATAATTATTTTGTTTATACAAATAGTAATTTAATGTAAAATATACTTTTACGTTTACACATAAAAGAGAAAAAATTTTAAACGCACATATCTCGCACATATGTATCTCAAGATCTGTGATGATAAATTAAAATCAGAAATAGATTTCTTTAATTTAATGTATTATGTACTAATTTTATCTAAAAATCAGTAAAACTTTGAATTTTTAAAAATTATATATAAATTTTTAGATGACTTTTATTATTTTTTTTAAATAATGACGTAAATATTCATATTTAAATATGCTTTAAACATTAAAATAGGTAAAACAGTATTAGTAACTGGAAAATATCAGAAAGGACTTTCTGACGGTATTTCTCTATAAAAGTGACAGTATTTCGTGATGTCAACATGTGACATTGTATATATTATATGTGTTCATGTTATTCAACGCTTTGAACGTTAATATTTTAGATATCAAAGTAGAATATCGCTTTAATTGTAATCACGTATAGTGTGTCCTCGCTTCATATATTTCTCTGTTACATGTGTTATATACTATTACAACTAAGATCGTGTAACACTGTAATTATAATAAAACGCGGTTTGGCAATCGTAGAATGCACTCTTCCATCATCCGTTACCTCGGGAGCTTTGCACATACTTATACTATCTATTGCTAGAATCTCATCTGGGGTCGTTGACCTTATGACTCGTGTCGTCCGAATAATTTTAGATAGAAACAGGATTTGGATTACAGAAGAGAGTGCAAATTCGAGATCACAAGAAAAATACCTGGCGCGGTCAAGATCAATGAATACCTACAATTGGCACACTTCTCCATGATGATTATTGCGCGTTGATTAACTTGAAATTAATATTTTTTGCAAATACCGGGCTAATAGAAAATATGTCTTTCGAGAATATATTTGCCATAATATTCTTTGAACGATAAATTTGTATTTTTTGGAATATTTAATTTAAATATTTTTTCAAGAAAACTTAACGTTCTTTTAAAATATTTTAATTAACAATCTCTTATATAAAATATTACATTAAATTTTTATTGAATTTTTAATATTAAAATTTTATTATTCAAAGAATTCTTTCATAAAGTAGCAACTTATGAGTATCATTGTTAATATCTTAAAAATAAGGAGCAAGTCTCTTTAATAAAGATTTATTACGGCGATCGACTTGTTACTTTCGATATGATTACTTTCTGAAAGACTTTTTTGTTGCACAATATTTTAAGCGAGTTCGAAGTTTTTTCACGTAGTGATATATTAATGACTCTTTGCAAGATCGCAAGCCGCAAATGTCTTTCGTAAATTTGGCGAAAGGCACAGCGGTCTCTTTACAAAATAAATCTTTCTCATAGAATTTCGCTCTCTAAAAGCTTGCCAACATTCTTCCGGCTATTTATACATGCTCTCAAATAAAATTCATAGATCTGTGAAATAACGAACGGGATAAAAAGAGGACAAAGTGACATGAGTGGTTAATATGTTGACAGTTTAT